>NC_056566.1:27578226-27591698 GCF_013358625.1 Macadamia integrifolia | reverse complement strand
TCTCCGGATTGATAAGAAGATCCTTTCAATTGGCTAGAATCTCTTACTCGAAGGAAAATAGCTCTTGTGGAATCATATTGAATATTTGATGATGATTTTTTTTATTTTTATTAAGTTAATAGAAAAAATAAAATAAAACCAACAAGGTATCCCTACAGCCAAAGACTAGTTAAGAAGAAATCCGAAGAAAATACAAAGGATAAAGAGAACTCGTAACCACTAGGCATTAAGGTTAACTCCAAGGAGATCAAATTGCAACCCCATGTAGTAGTAGAAGTAGTATTAGTATAATTACCTGCAACAACTTGACCACGTTACTGGCTCCAAATACTCTGTGTACAGCCATGAACTTGAGGGGTTGATTTGGGGGAAAGAATGGTGCCAAGACGCATCTTGGGACGCATCGTCGACGGAGGGTCTTACAGGCACCGCAAGGTCGGATGACATGAGGAGGAAGAGATTGATCATGAGGAGGGAGGCTAGCTGCAGTGAGGGCTTCCTTTGAATCCATATCTTTCTAGGGGTGACAATGTAAAAAAATGCAATCAAGAAACCTTTCAATTAATGAAGTGAATGTTTGGGGGCTATGGCCTTTGAAGATTCCAAAGATTAGATAGTTTCAGCCAGATCGATCCAGAGAGGCATAGGAGTGTTTATAGAGCAGTAACTTAAGGCTGAAAGTGAGATACATCATATATCATCACTCCTATGCAAAACTTGTCTCAAGTGAAATTTTCCAGGATGCCAGCCGAAAAATGCACATGGTCTCATCACTTTAATTGAATTTGAATGTTCCAATTCAAAGTTTGGTAATTCCCATGATACGCATGTAAGTTCTGAAAAGACTATAAGGTTACAACTTTTATTCCAAATTCCATGTCTTTCTATTTTGTGGATTGAGTTGGTACGGAAAGGTTCCTGCAGATAGTTATTATTGATATACCATAATACATACACTATGATCTACTGACGGTCTATAGTCAACTAACGGTGATCGAACCCTATATCCTCAGTCCCCTCGAACCATGAGCTTACCTAAGAAGGGATCAGACACTCGGCCACCATCTCACCGACTATACCACCATAGCTTTGATCGTGAGGGAGGGCCCCATGTCACCCTAGCAATACTTCTTAATTAAACTTGAGATGGTTATTCAATCAGAGGTAAACCCTGATCAAGTTAACCGTTACAAAGAAAGACAGCTCAGCTCCAAGTGAAGAATTCAACAAATGAGAAGAGATCCAAAAATCACTATAAAAGGGGCAAGAGAAAATCAGAACAGGTACGCACTTTAAAGGACTAAAAATTCATTTCACTTGGATAACTATTGAAATCCAACTGACTTTGACATCGGAGCCTTCTTTTTCGAGGGGACTTCGGACCAGTTACTAACCTTTGTGAGTGTAGATCTCAATTCATAGAGACCATCAAGTTATTGATTGAGCAGAAGAACAAAAATTGGCACTAACAATTATTATTCCTTTACGTTAATTAGAAAGGGATAGAAAAGAAAAAGATTTATCTTCTCTAGAAAAGAAATAGAAAAGAAAAGAATAGAAATATTATTTTTCAAGGTGTTTTGGTTGGACAAAGAAAAGGTTTTGAGGGTGCTAGATTAAGACTCTTTGACTTCAGCACCATTGAAGACTTGGATCTAGGCGATCACATTACTTCACTTTCCTTCCATGGACGGTTACGCACTTACACTGAGAACTGCACAATTCGAATTGATATTAGAAATGGTTAGAAATATTGGAATTTTGACCGTGGCCGTACAATGCGTGTGTGGACGTTTTATCATTCTTTACCACTTTCAACTGATAATGTGGATACGGACAACAGTGTTGGTGACGTGTGTGAGAATGATATCGACAATATATGATGTGTTTGTGTTCATGGTAACATGATGAGTGACATGCATGATGGTAGCATGATGATGTTTACAGGACGAAACTTTTTATTGGATAATAGAGGTGATAGTTCAGATCCAATGCCTTGTAGTGTTTCGAGGCATGTATTCGAATGTTGAATTATGTCTCAGGATGTTTTAAGGTGTTGGATCTGAGCTACCGCCTCTATTACGTAGTAAAAGAATCCAAATCCATGTTTATGTGTCTAATGCGTGGATGTAATGATGTCATGACAATTAATGTGGCAAAGGATTCATAGCATGATGCATGCATGGTGATGAGGGTATGATGCATAACATCATGATATGCATGATGATGGATGAGTTTGGCATGCATGTATGGTAGATGTTGATATGTGCATGGCATGTGCATGTGCCATCTTAGGTGGAAAGATGTGATGACATGGCATGAAGATGAGATGAGGTGGCAAGGTTATGTGAGGTGGCAGCTTAGCTGAGCAACAACCGCCCATCACAACGCCACCTAGCCCAAGCCAAAAGGCCACACAACCAAGCACAGCAGGGCTGTACCACTGTGTTACATAACACCAAAATCGTCTGCAGAAAAGTGGTGAGTAGCAGTGAGAATTCAACGGTTGAGATGCATGTCACGACCCTCCCAGTCGTTAGATCCTCACTGTCACTCACCACTCACCACAATGGATTTTGATCCGTGCTACACATCAAGCTAACCCCAACACAAGTGGCACCATGCCTATAGAGGTCTCTGCACGTGGGTGCTAGGGCCATATGTCTTGCAAGCCTTGCAATGGCATTGAGTTGAAAAAAAATACTGAGGCAAGGAAACCTAGATTAAAATCCTCTCCAGCGCCTGCATCTTCTAGTGAGGTGTAGTGAGGCCCTTAATAAGAGACATCTGTCCAAGAGGAGAAAGATGGTAAGGGTTTGAAGCCTTTTTCACCCATCTAGATGCAGACCTATCCTTGACCCACCCTGATCATGTTTAAATCCTAAATCTCTTAAACCTCAAGATTTGTAATTCTTCCCCTATTACTTAAGGCTTCTTCTCCTGTAGAATAGACACTCTAGCCCTAGTTCCTCCCCAACTACTCCTCTCCGGTGGAGTCAACAATTTCTTGTGCTGGTTCCTGCATGCTACTCTTCTCCAATGGAATTGAAACTCTCTTGCGACAAGCATATCTGATCCATTACGAGACGATATAATTGGAATTGGGTTCTCTCTCTATCAGTCCTAATCCAACATGATTTTATCTCTATTCAATACTAGTCTTTGTAGGCTTGGTTTGTCTATCTCTTCTTTTTACTAAATCTGAGTTTAGTTTTTATTTTTTGTGACACTATACTATCTCAGTGCCTTTCCAATGTATATCTAGTACTGAGAATTTTAGGAGTTATTCACTGGTTTGAGACCAAAACTCGATATGAATGTAAATCCCATCCTACTTGTGTAACCTGTTGATTTTGGTTTGAGCTATTCAATGTTTTAGTGTGATTTTTTTTCCCGTCTCATGTGTATTCATACGATGATTGGGGGTTCAACTTATAAATGGTTAGATTATTTACAATATTAACACTAAAATTAGGACTCACATGTGTAAAACTAGTTCATACTTCTTAGGTGTTTATCTATGGTTGGTTTTTAGAGGAATGCAACTCAATTTGCAAAATTGATTCATACTTGTTAAGTGTTTTCAAGACTTCCTAACATGTAATTTATGTTTTACTTTTTGAAAAAATCAACTTAACACAGCATCTATATGTTATTTTGTGTTTCTAAATTGCTTCATCATATGTGTTATACTTCAAATCTAAACTGTTGTTGGTTTGGAAAGTACATCAATCTAATAGAATTATGGAGAATCTGAGTTTAATCCCTGAAGTTGAGTTACAACAGATATAGAGGAACTATGAGTTTTAGTATCAAGGGAGAATTTGCACATAGAAGCAAAAAAGGCAATACAACTATAATTTCACAGATATTCGAATGTTGTAAATATGGTAGTTGACAAAGATAAGCGAGGCATTTATACAAGTAAACCACGAGCTGAGATAAAAACAAAATGTTTGGCATGGATGATCATATATATAATAAAAAATGAAAAATACGAGTGTCATGATTTAGTTGAAGAGCATAATCACATTCTTCATCTTCTAGCTACATCACATATAATGCGTTCACAGAGAAAAAAAATTCAAATATACATACATATGAAATTGATTTAGCTAATTTTTCAAGGATCAAACCTAAGGCCGTATTTGAATACATGGGTTGGCAAGCTGGTGGGAAATAGAACATTGGTTAAAGACAACGTGCCCTATGTCACACCCTGCCCTCCATATGGCACATGTATGCGGCACTGGATTCTCCAAATCCAGTCAGCCTACCAATAACCAGGATCTCGGATGCAGGTAATAACCAAACTCACCACTATCTCATCTACAAAATCAGAGTATACATAAAAATTCATAAAAATCATAAGATAAACGTGATGATTATTTACAATGATACTTATTCAATATTACAGGCCCACTAATTAATACCATAGGTTACAACAAAGTACATATTACATCTTACCCTTATTTATAATATATTACACAATGCAACATAAAATCCCTATCTATAAGCATTTCCTGCCTATGTCTTCATCTCCAACAAATCACTTGACCACCTCTACTTCAACTTCAAAACCTATGGAGGAGTAAGGATGGGGGGTGAGCATGGGTATGCTCAGTGAGGGGTGGGGGTATACAATCACACATGCATGCAAGAATCTTAAATAATAAATCGCAAAGATACTGCATCTCAAATCCATATCACCAAGTCACTCAAACACACTGCATCTCAAATCCATAACATCAACTCACAATGCAACATCCATGTGATTCCATTATTAATCTAACTCTAATCTAAATTACTAAGTCACATCCTATAGGTTAAGTGCTATAAGCAATGTTGGTGGCATTTCCTACCCTATACATTGGGTCTCAGGAATACAAGCTTGCTGCAGGCAAGAGTTAGCCAGTCCCGTTCAGAGCCTCGGTCCCTTGGCTAAACCCTAAATAGTAACCTCGACACCATGGTCCCGGTCAGAGCCTCGGTCCCCCATGTGTCCGACAACCATGCATATGCTACACCATACCATGTTGTATCCTCTCAGGATACAGTATGTCGTATCCGGGTGTAGTAGTCCTACACTACATACCACTGAGTGAGATTAGACAAGGGGTTATAGCACTAGGGTTGTGTGCCGAACCATATGCAACTATATGCATCATAGCATCTGTGATACCCTACTTTCTAAACCCAATCTAATTACCCGTATTGACTTGGTTTGATCATATAGGGGTTGAACAAGAGAAAACCAACATAGGTACCATATGGAATATGGTAGCAAGGGTGACCTTGAACTCGGGTTGGCCTGACATGACCGAGTGGGTACCAAGTGTAAGACGTGCACCCGAGCCTTGAACTTGCACGCATCATGAGATCATGTACAAAAAATAAAGGTACGTACTTGTATTTGTGGATGCCAACATAATCTAATATTATATGGGAGCTTATTCCCATTGAAACCCACCTAATATATACCCACTTGAGATAACTTCCACCTCAGATATACCCACCTGAGATATACCCAACTGAGATAGCCCACCTGAGATTATCCACCTGAGATAGCCCACCTGAGAATAGAAGATATTTTGGGGGGGCCCAGGTATAAAAGGGGTGATATTAATTGTCTTTTCCCTCATTAATGATAGTTGGTTGATGGGAGAGAAAAGAAGAGAGAGAAAGAAGAAGAAAGGAAAAGAGGAAGAAGAAGAAGAAAGAAGAAGGGAAAATCACCATAGAGCTTCACTGGAGCTGGGTCTTGGTATTTTGAGCCCGGATTAATGATCAGCTCGTCGAGATCTTCGATTTGAGGTAGGTATTGTACACATTCCAAAGATTCTTAGGAAACCCCTTTCTTAAACCCTCTTTTTGATTTTTAGGAAATAACCCACTTGGATCTTGCTAATCCTACTTGGATAATCATAGGTACCATATGGAATATGGTAGCAAGGGTGACCTTGAACTCGAGCTGGCCTGACATGACCGAGCAAGTACCAAGAATAATACGTACACCCAAGCCTTGCACTTGCACGCACCACGAGGCAATGTACAAAAAGTAAAGATATGTACTAGATTTTGTGGGTGCCAACGTAATCTAATATTATGTGGGAGTTTATTCCCATTGAAGCCCACCTGGGATATACCCACCTGAGATATAGCCCACCTGAAATATACTCACCTAAGATAGCCCACTTGAGATTATCCACCTGAGATTTATCCACCTGAGATAGCCCACCGGAGAATAGAAGATATTTTGGGGGGCCCAGGTATAAAAGGGGTCACATTAATTGTCTTTTTCCTCATTAATGATAGTTGGTCGGTGGGAGAGAAAAGAAGAGAGAGAAAGAAGAAGAAAGGAAAAGAGGAAGAAGAAGAAGAAAGAAGAAGGAAAAATCGATCATAGAGCTTCACCGGAGCTGGGTCTTGGTATTTTGAGCCCGGATTAATGATTAACTTGTCGAGATCTTTGATTTGAGGTAGGTATTGTACACATTCCAAAGATTCTTAGGAAAACCCCTTTCTTAAACCTTCTTTTTGATTTTTGAGGAAGAACTCACTTGGATCTTGCTAATCCTACTTGGATAATCAAATCTAAGGTCTAATGGAAGGTATGTATAATGATTTTAAAGGATTTAGAAGGAGCATTGGTGAAGATCGAGAGTATTTGGAGGTTCTTGAGAAAAAGAAGTGAAATTTAGGGTTTCATTAGTGTTCTTGAGAAAGATGTAAGAACCTTTCTTTTTCTTTTGGTTTGATCTTAGATCTAGGTTGATGATACATGATTTGACCTTAGATGAGTGATTTGAATCGCTGGATCGACCCCAAACAATTTTCCTAAGCCAGAGAAAAGTTGGGGAAGATGTTAGAAGATTTTTGTTTCATAACTGAGGGGTATTTTTAGCCCAATTGTCTTCAGGTTCTGGCCCACCTGAGTTCCTAGAACTCAGTTTATGGGCTTTGGTGTAATCGGTGGGCTGAAATCGACGAGCTACATAGCCCACCTATCTTTGGCTCTAGTCCACCTGTCTTTCCAATATTCCTAGAATTGGTCCAAATTTGATGGGCAACCCCCATTTATGATTCTAAACCCAATTTTATTGTTCAAATATGATGATTTTGACCCCAAAATAGTGAAATGATAAACCATTATGTTTATGATAGGTTACACTCAATATACGCATACCAACACATCGGATCTTTTTCTTACTGGGTACAAGCACCGTGTACATATAAAAGTAAGTGGGGAGTGGACAATGATTTAATTTGAAAATATTATGCATCATTTAACATATATTAGTCTAGCCATGTCATCATATCACTTGTGTATTAGACATCACATATGTTAGATCACGCATTGTATGTGCATTTACATAACATGCTATGCTTTGCTTTATGATGAATGTCCTTTATGTCTTAATGTATGTGATAGAACAATTTCATTTGGACATGATGTATATGCTAGATTAGATACCGTAGCCGACTTGAAAACGAGTGGATGGTGGCTCGTGGAATGGGACATGGCATCATTGTGTAATCGTACTATGCTCATGTAGAAGCATGTGACTAGGGTGTGATTTACCCTTATACTACGACCTTTCCCAACAGGGGTTTACGTGTTGGGGGATCATTGGGGAGAAGCATTAGGTTATGATTATCGAACTCCTATAGCGGTTAGAAGTACGCACAGTTGATTGCTAGGATAGTCGGTAACCCCGGTGGTATATTCAGTGGGCCAATCATACTACTTTTATTTTTGGTGGAGTTACCCATTTACTTTGTGTCATTTAACTTTACCGGAGGTCAATGTGTAATTAAATTCCGATGCCAACGGTGGGCCTTCTCTGACAACCCTATGGGCATATTGCGGGATGAGGTTTGCGGCTCGTACCGGGGGCATACACACATTGTGGTTGTGAGTAGCACATAACCTATAACCTAGTAATATTGGTAGGCTAATAAGGTTAAAATGAATTACATATAAGTGCATTTGTGTTGTGATTGTTTGTGTGGTTTTCCTCGTGTGTTCTTCTTTTCCATTTACTGGGCTAGTGAGCTCACCCCACTTACACAACTCTTTTAGGTGATTTTGTAGCTTACCCGTCTGGAGATCAGGAGCTAGGCCCCATCATGGAGTTTCCCTCTAAAGACTGGTGGGTCCCCAATGTGTTCAAGCATGGTGCCGATTGCACGTGCGAGGATTGTGCTGCAAGACTGCAGTGACTCCTGTGTGATTCTTCTCGATTATTTTGATGTACTCCCTTTTGATAAATTGATACTTAAATTGTTATATTTTTATGTATATATCATGCCTTCAGGCTCAAATGTATATAACTTTTATAACTCAATTTGGGTATCAAGTATTTGGGATACAATTACTGGTATTATTATAAACAGATCTTCTACTGAAAATTATGGTTTGTCTTAGTTTAGTAGATGTATGCTATATTGCAGTTATTACATTATTAATCCAGGTAGGTTTGTGAGTTAACCGATGTTAACTCGGTCATTGGCTAGCTTTGTATGAGCAGGGTGTGATAGCATCCAACATGCATTTGTGGTCATAGTTGTAAGACTGACCTCTGAGCCCATGGTACCGGATAAAACCTCGGCCACACCGTGCCGCAAACCGTCAATATTACACACAAATCCACATCTGTAATCTTAGGTGTAAGACTGACCTCTGAGCCCACGGTACCAGACAGAACCTCGGCCACAGTGTGCTATAGACCGTTAATGTTACATCTAACACCACATAACATAACATATCATACATCTACAAATCACAATATCATTCATTTCAGTAGTACATGCTTTAAATCAAATTTCATAGACTTTCATCCAATTATTTGCACACTGCCATAGTACATTCATTAACGAAATAAGGAAATAAAACATACATATCAAGCATAATAAAACACAACAGAACACAACAAAATCCCTCACTTGGAATTCCATATTTGATGCTCTTCACTAAATTCCTAGCCACGCGTATTTTCTTCACCAAACATGTATATCAAATCCCTAATTAACAATTTACATGTGAATCAATCTTAGTTACATCATGACATATTAATTGTAAATTCTATTTACATCTCTGTATTTAAATCTACTTATAATCTAATTCCTTTTTTCATCTAGTGAAAGGCACTCACCTAACCTATATAGTCATTGGACTAATCTTTGAGTTATTAGGCTGGTTCTACAGGTCTTTCACATCCATATACCATTCTAAACATGTTAGTAATACTCAATGATAAAAAATTATTTGATTGACGTAGTAGGGGTAATATAGTTATTTTCTTCTTATACATTCTCACCCCTTCTTTCCTAGCATTTTCCTTCTGTTTTACCAAGACATAATTCATGGTTATAGTTTATTCTTAACATTTTAAATAATCTGGAACACTTCCAGAAAGATTTTCCCAAATAGCAACAAGAAAATCCGAAAATCCTATTTTGTCAGGCCCTAACAAGCTGGCCTGTTAGCCAGAGGCCCTCCAGCGGTTAGACTTGCAGAATGGATTTCTGTTGTTCTGCAACCCTGTCTTTGATGGGAACATTGATCCCAACAGGTTATATTGATTTTTTCTTCATCTATACTTTTAATACCAAACCAAATCATTTCTTTACCTAGGCTTGGTCCTTATACCTTGTATTAACTTTCCAAGCCTTACTTTAAATTCAGATTTGCTTCCCAAAAAGGAACCACCTGCATATTTTGTGTCCCAGGTGAAATTAACACCATGCATGAGTAATTCCCACCTTCAATTTCATTTTATTTTACTCAAATTGAAAAAACCCCATGGATCCGGGTTTCCAAGGACAATAGGACAGAAAATCAGGTCTCCATTGAGGCTTATGAGTGAGAGTTTTCACTATGAGAGATAAATCTTGACTCCCACAGAAAATTTCCTTAATTAATTCCATCAGTAACTAATCCTAACCTTAACCAATTCTCACCATAGTTTGATTCACAAGGTTGAGTTCATATTCTAACATTTCTTGTGCTTCTTGAGAAATGCATGCAGCTCGATCAGCCATCCTTCACTTCAATTTTCAGGTGGACTAAGATCATGGCAGCACCTTCTAGTTGTGGAGAGAAAAGGATGCTGCTACTGTTGATGCAGTAGTAACATCCTTTGCTGCAAGAATAGCAGCCGTAGCAGCAACATGCAGCAGGAGAGACTGTTGTACATTCTCTCCCTCTCTTTCATTTCTTCTTTCCTTCTTCTTCTTTCTCTTTTCCCTTTCCTTCTTCTCTTCCTCTATTTTGATTTTGTCTTCAGCAACAAAAGGAGAGAAATAATCCAACTCTCCCCTCCTATTTATAAGCTGAACAGTCTAAGGTCTGTTTGGCTAAATAAGGTTTATAAAAACCTTATTTTTCTATCTATTTAAATTTTAATAACTTGGGGTAGAAAATATGTATTGACATGAAACCACCTGTATAATTACCCCCAAACATTCCTCTAATCATGGTAAAAAGTGATTAGAAAAACCCTTTCAATTGGTGGGGCTCACAAAAGAAAAACACAATTCTTGGGCATTCTGTCCCTAGGACATACAGGCCGGTTAGCCTGAACCGCTCTAGTTGATTATGCTATGTTTAGCCCTTTGCTGTCCAATCTTTTTCCTAAGTTTTACCAACCTCATGTGAGACCCTTTCCACTATTGTGGGCACTCTCATGGCCCTTTCAACACCTTCATGAAGATCCTCAATTCCTTCCTCACTAATTATAATTCCTTTCCATCATATACCCATCTCTTATAAAATTTTCCATTTCTAGGACTGAGGTTCTAAAATCAGGGTGTTACATCTTATCATACGGTGAAGCAGGGAATTTGTTGAAGTATTTTGAAAACTAAAGTAGGATCAATCCTTCTTTTTCATAGTCAATGTAGTTGGATAGTGATAAATAGGTGTAGACATCCGATTTTGTCACCCACTCCCGCAATGATGATTTACATGATGTGGATAAGACCTGCGCACTCAATCAGAGGAGAACTCGGCATTTTAATGATATGGATACAACTTAAAATACTAAGTTAGCCTAAAGCCCTAATCCATCCTAAAACCCTAGCTGGCCCAAAACCCTAATCCTGCCTAGGACCTCTACATAGTCAAATCATGCCTGATCATGTGGCACCTGATATTAGCATGCTATATACTAAGGAATTGATTCGAAGTACACTCTGATGGTACGGGAACGACATGAACAAGAATTTTTGGAATACCTTCAGATTGCAATAGGTCTCGTCCTTCCTTGCAAATCTTTATTTTTTCTAAAAAAAATTGGAGTTCAAAATCCATTCTATTGGATAGTTCTCAAAAATACAATTCCGACTGTACATGGTGCGTAAAAATCGGATCACCGGATCTCTCGAAATGGTTCCCAAAAATCAAAAAACCTAATTAGGGTAAAAATACCTAGAAAATGACCATCTTTCCCCCAGGCCCGCGGGCTGATGTGATTTTTTGGCAGACCCCTGAGGTTTTGGCAAATCCATGAGGTCCCAATTGACCATTTTGCCTGCCCCTTGCCAAAAACCTATAAATAGGGTTTTTTCTTCCATTTCATGACACACCAACAGACCAAGAGCTGGGGAGCTCAAAGATTTTGAGAAAAATCCTCTATTACCTCTTGTTGACTCCTCTCTCCTCCCTCAGCTAAAGATTTTCTTGCTTCGATTTGTGTGCCAAAACCCTAAAAACGAAACTCCTTTGCCTCAATTCTCCTCCTCAAAAATTCCAAAAAGCAAAAGAATCCAATAAAATTCCCTAGCCTTTATAAAGTCACAGGAAACCTTCCAAAGTTGTTAGAAAGCCCAAAAAATCTTAATATTCTCTAGATTCTCACAGATTCCCAGAGCTCTATCGAAATTTTTAAAAATTTCTTAGAAATTCCTAAATATTCTCCAAAGATGTGAAAGGTCATAAGAAGACCAAATTCTCCGAAGAAGAAAATTAGACGGTCAAATCTACCTCCACATAAGCCAGGAGACACTCGTCGAAGTTCATGTTCGTAACAACAAGGGCCCTCCCCTCTCGACACGAAACAGGGGTATGGCTCAAGTATTTTCTCTTAATTCAATAGCCATGATGTTGAATCTTAATTCTTATGTGGTAGTGTAAATTGTAGCATAGAAATAATATAGCCAAACATGTATTATATAATTAATTTAAGGAGAATGTTCTTTCTTAACTGTCTAGTAGGAAGATCAGTTAAACCGGGTGAAGTAGGTGCCTAACATATTCCCAACTTCATAACCTGAAACTTACCCTCATCTCTAGACTAGACCAATTTTTGATCGCTTTCCTTATGGGTCAGGCCTACCCATCGGATCCTAGGCCCTAACCCTAGGTGGTGACACCAAATCTTATGTTTCCAAACCACATATATCTAAGCGGGAATGCTACAGTGCGAAGCCCGCGGATGCCTGAAAGAGGGCTAGATCCTGACCATTACCCTTACACTGGCAGCTCCACTGGGGATTGGTGTCAAACTTCCAACACTAGATATTACCATTAAATGCAAGAACGTTCTCCCCTTACAATCATTTGTATGAAAACATGTTTGGCTAACCCATTTGTAATTGTTTGTACTAACTGTATCAAATGATCTGACAAGGACTCTTTGTAATGCCAGCACCTTCGGAGAGGTCCGTGCATGTCATACTAAGTACTCTGAGATCAGGTGATAGCCACTTTCTGCATAAGAGTACTCAAAGTGAAATCATGCAGTGAGGATGTCCATTTTTTGTTCTGACACCCTTGAGGAGTTCCATGCACATTCTAGCATTCTGAGATCAATCGATGGCCACTTTCTACATTATACTTATGCACACACTCACTATCTGGATTCACTTACCCCGGTGGCTAGTTGTTGAACCTCGTGTGTAGTCACAAGTTATGAGCAGCGAAACCACACCCTGATACAATACCTTTTAGTATATCAAAAGAATCTCATATCTTGAGTATATCGATCCTGTCCAATGGTCGGTTATGTCCTATTTCATCCACTACATCCTTGCATCATGTAGTAAATAGATGGTGAACAATTAGAAATGCCACAAGCTACCTTATAGAATTGTTTGTGTTTCATATTAGAATCCCCTTTTAACATATTTTGGTTATCAGGAAATGCTCTTCTAAGTGGGGTTCAGTTAAAGTTTCTCTCATTATTGGAAACCAAGGGCACAGTCCTAATGGTATCGGCCAACATAATTTGGGGTGATTCCCACTAAGTTGTGTAAAATACCAAGCCATCAATGGACACACATCATTGATCCAAAATGAGGAATTATCAAGTGGGAGTGTATAAGAAGTGCGAGCCTCTTTGACATGAAATATTTTATAAGGGCATTGTCATTGAACCACCTTGTTTTCTCACATAATGATGATGTAACCTATGGTGTGCTAAGCAATGGAAGATTTATGACATGACTGCATTTGGATGACCCTTTAAAAA
>NC_056566.1:27559901-27578206 GCF_013358625.1 Macadamia integrifolia | reverse complement strand
AAAAAAAGACAAATTATTTCAAAAAAAGAAAAAAAGAAAAGGTTTTTAGTAATTAAAAAGAAAATGAAAAAGTTAAAAAGAATCATAAAATTTCAAAAAATAATAAGCACTTAAAAAAGGTCATAAAAGTAAATAATAATAATAATAATTTTAAAAAATGTTTTCAGAATAGAAAAAAAAAAGATTTTCAAATATCACATCAATTAAAAAATCATTATAAAAAATTTTCAAACAAAAATAATAGATTTTCAAATATCAAAAAAATTTTAGAAAGAAAAAAAAATCATAAATAGATTTTCAAATATCATAAAAGTTTAAAATAAAATCATAAAAATAAAAAATATCAAGGAATGACATAGAATATGTCAATGTGTAAATAAAATAAACAAATTGAAAATTTTAAATGTAAAAAAAAAAAAAAAAAAAAAAAAAAAAAAAAAAAAAAAAAAAAAAAAAAAAAAAAAAAAAAAAGAAAAGAAAAGAAAAAGAAAGGTGTGGTCATACAATCAATAACCTAAATGGAGCAAGGCTAAGGTTAATAAGATATTGGCATTTGTGCAGATCACTTGCAATATATATAACCCTGGGGTTTCTTAATAAACCCATTTTACTTGAATAAAGCATGATTCCATATAAAAAAAAGCTTCCCTCTACTCATATGGACTTGTCAGGGCAACTAGTTGATTCACGTCGTCCTTCTTGTCTACCCGAAGTTATCCCTCTCCAATTAGTCAAGATTACCTAACTAGAATGGAGCCGAGTTCATGAGACCCGACTAGCAGTGATCCACCCAAAGCAACATAAGTTCATCAGATGGAAGCAATGCAAGATGAAATGGTCGAGATTAATCAGGCCATGGCACAAATGATACAGTGGGTTCAAAATCAGTCCCAGATTGATTCTGCTCTCACCTTAGGTGAGCAAGAGCATACTAAACTTGTGACTCCTTGAGGGGCATCCACCATGCATCAAGGTTCAGAATAGACGATGAGGGAGAGCAATTTGTAGCCAACATTCAGACTAAACACATTGAGACTAAAAGGGAAAGGAAAATAAGGGAGAAGATGAATGGCTGGAGAATGTCATTTGAAGTTTCTAGAGTTACAAGCTGCAGACCTCAATGATATGAGTTTCTTTCCTAGAGCGGGAATCCCTGAGAAGTACAAATGGAGAACTGACAAGTTTGATAGCCAAATCATGGCAGCTCATGGAGGAACAAATGGATCAAGCCTTTTTGCTAACCTAATCTAGAGCAGTTTTGTGGTGGTTGACACAATTGACTACTCCTAAACTCAAAATTGTGCATTTTTTGTGAAGACCTTTACCAAGCAGTACTCCTATAACACAGAGGTTGATGTAAAGAGATGGGGATTAGAAACTCCACGGCAGCTACCCAATGAAGGATTCACTGAATTCTTGATGAGGTTTCGTGATAAAGTAGCAAAGATGGAAGATCGCCCAATAAAGGCATATCAAGTAGAAATGTTGATTGAAAATCTCTCCAAGCCATATTATGATGTCATGTGCTGCCAGCACTTACAAAATTTTGATACATTGATTGCAACCGACACTCGTATTGAAAATTAAGAGAGGCACAATACCATGATACTCTCATTGTTATTGAGAATCAAGAAGAGACTTGAGGCTTGACTAGGACCAAGGGCAAGAAGTGAATTTGGTAGTTGATCACTTAATTGTGAGCTTTCCTAGCCGATCACTCTTACTTTGATCGTGAGTGTCACACCCTGCTTTTCCAAGACAAGGTATGCGACACTAGATACCTTACCCTAATAGTCAACTTGAACCACTAGGATCTGATGTAGAGATGAACTCACACAAGTACAACATCTTCTACTAAATTAGAGTACGCATATAAAGGAAAATTTATATTTTGCATAATCGTGGTGATCAAATCTAATGTTAAATAATAATTACAAACCCAATTTGATTACAATTCACAATTACTAGAATTAATTACACCTTACAAGCATAATAATAGAATCTCAAAAGCAAAGGAAATCTCAATCCTCCATATGATGTCACACAGACACAACAACACAACCCTGGCCGAGTTTCAATCCACTTCAGCTTAGGTTCCACCATCTAAAACCATATATCCACGAGGGGTGAGCTTCATAAGCCCAGTGAGAGGTGAGCGTCCAAGCACGCACAACATCATGATGCAACACATAGTCACAGTAATATCCACAGATGCACAGTCACATGATCCATTTTATTTATAATATCTATTCTAATTACTAATTCTCAATATGTGAATATGTAACTCCCAAAAATAAGGCAAGTACCAGACCCGCCTGAGAGATCAGTGAGGTATTCCCACCAAGAATACGGCAAGTACCAGGCAGTTTGGGAGATCAATGAGGGTATGAAAACTTTAGTCTCACATCGCCTAGGGAAAGATTACTGGGCTAGTTAATAACCTCTAACCTCCTTAACATGGCACAATGTATTTTAAAGCCTTGAGGCCCATGGGGAAAGAGGATAATATTGTGCAAGATTAATGGGGCCAGGGCGTTACAGAGTATAAGTATTATAAGCAACGTAGATGGTATCTCTTACCTTGTACATTGGGCCTCAGAGATACAAGCTAGCTACAAGCAGGAGTCAGTCAGTCTCAAAAAGAACCTCGGTCCCCCAGCTAACCCCTAAATAATAACCCCTAATAGCCATGGTCCCAGAATCCCACACCATCATCATTCTCCTATGCTGTCAGACAGTTATGCGTACAGTACGTTGTACCATGCTGCGCCCTCTTAAGATATAGTATGTCGTATCCGAGCGTAAGTAAAACCTCACCCCCTACTGGTAAGGGATTATAGCACTGAGATGTGATCCTAACCATATGCATCTATATGCATCCATAGCAGCCATAACATATCATTACACACAACTATAATACTACTCATCCACAAAACCTCAATCATATCAATTCGGTAAGACCATGCCACATGAAAAATTTATAATTTTATATAAAATATATCCAAAACAAGGATTCAACCACATTACACATGAGCATAAAGAAATAAAATACATACAAACACTCCATAAAATAAATCAAACACCCACTCACTTTGATACCCGAATTTGATGCCTTTTTATTGAGTTTCCATCCACTCATATCTTTCCGAGTATCTTAGGTGCCTAGTAAAAAAATTAATATTTTAATTTAATTTCAGTATTCACTGTCCAAGGACAGTCCAACTTCATAAATTCCTATTGAATTCCCTTACCAGAATCCAAACCAACAATCAAATAGAGGCACTGATTCTTGACCAGCATCTCTCCCAACAACTTACCTACTTAACCAACTTGGCTTCCTAACCCCTATGTAGGTCACTAACCTAATACGCACAATTTCAGGGTTCTTATTTGTCTAACCAGACTAAGCCACATAGTACTTGGGTCATCAAACACCCATCAAAGGCAGCCTGTGAGTTATCACAACCCTCAACTGACTAACATATTCTTCTTTCCTCTTTGTACAATTTTTTGTAAAGGGGTGTGGTCTTACACTCCCTCTGTACATTCCATAGCCATGGCAGAGTTCTCTTAGTCAATTTAGTGATAGGATTGGGCTCTGGGATCCCTACCATTGACATCTTTGCACGGCTTAATCTTACTAAACATGTATTAGCAAGCCCCACCCATCTATAGGGTGCACCTAAACCCAACCAACAACCATTTATGGTTCTAAGACCCCCAAGCGGTGGGTATGGTTTGGCCAAACTGGATGGCTACTCATGCCCACCAATTCAGGTCTACAAACTGTAGAATTCTGCCCATCTGTGGATAGAATCTGTCAGGGTAATTTTTTCGACTTCTAGGCCTCCAAATTGACTCTACAGGCTATGTTAGTCATGGTCAGTCTGGGTGAAGTGTCAGTTTGACTAATTGCAGCCCAATTCATTGAGCACAGGGTCAATTGGGTTCCAATTCTCCCAATTTCCTACCCGAGTAACCCAACAACAGCTTCTGTCCATTCCTGGACAAAATTGTGGGTCTGTAGGGATTTAACCCACCTCCCATTTCATTTCATTGTACCCAATTGGGAAAAACCCTATGTTCTAGGGTTCCTAGGACAATTGCATAGTCAATTGGGTCCCAATTTAGTCCCAAAAATTAGGGTTATAGAGTTGGACTAAGTTCCCACAGCTTTTTTCCTACCTCTAATTTAATCATACACTAACCCTAACCCTACTGGTAGAATTATACTACCAAAAATCCACAGGGTAGGACCTAGGATCTAGGGCAGTTGTCCAACTCTAGACCCCATCCTAGCTGTGGCAGCATCTTTGGCAGCATCTAGGGTTCCCCTGGAAGCACCTTGCGAGCAGCAACAACAGCTCCTCCTCACGGCAGTAGCTCCCTGGCAGTAGCAGGAACAGCAACAACACAGTTGTAGCCTTTCCTTCCTCTTCTTCTTCCTCCTTTCTTTTTCTTCTTCTTCTTCCTCTACCTTTCTCCATTCTTATCTTTCTTTCCTCTCTGCCTACGTTAACTGTAGGTGAGAAATGAGGAAAAAGGGGTGGGGTTTCCTTATATAGCCATAGCCCCTTAGGGTCTGTTTGGCTAAACACCCCTAAAATTAACCTAATTAATTTATAACTTCAGAATTTAATTACATCACATAGACTCTACTGCCCAATAGTGCATTAGGAACCCCAAATATGCCTTTACACATGGTATAAGTGGGAAGAGTCATAATGCAAAGGGGTGGGGCCCCACAGAGAGAACCTAATTTTTTGCATTTTGTCACCCAAACCGGCAGGCCATTTTGCCAGAGGGTAACCTGTCGATTGCCTTATTTTTGGCCCCACAACAGTCTAAATCTTTGTCATGTATAGCCCTTCAGATATGGGACCATTTCCACAACTCTGGACTACTTTACCCCTCCTATTTGACTAGTAAATCTGTCAATTTCTCCCTTAAACTACTGTATGTGTGAGTTCATAGTTTGACAATCCACTACCCATATGTCATCCAGATCTGATCACTAGAATTCAGCTGCCTCAAAATTCAGGGTGTTATAATGAGCTTTTGTAGCTGGTCACTCGTTCCTGTGATCATGAGCTTTCATAGACGATCAATCTTTCCTTTGATCGAAAGATTTTCGATAGTTGATCATGAGCTCTTGTAGCCAATCGATCTTTCTTTGATCGAGAGCATTCTTTAGCTGATCACTCATTCCTTTTATCATGAGTTTCCATAGCTGATCACTCATTCCTTTGATTGTGAGCTTTACTATTCGATCACTTATCGAGAGCTTTTCACAGTTGATAACTGATTCCTTTGATCCAGAGCTTTTCTAGCTGATCACTCATTCCTTTCATTATGAGCTTTTGTAGTTGAGTGTTCATTCCTTTATTACAAGATTTTGTATCCGATCACCACCCCTTTTGATTGAGATGCTTTTTATAGTCGATCAAACCCCTTAAAATGAAAATGTTTTGCTAGTCTGGGGTTGAGGTTGAAAATGACCAAAACACTTATGAATAGCTAAATTTAAAACAAATAATAAAAAAAAACTTTGAGCCCAGGGATGAGGCCAAAAGTGACTAGAATACCCTTGCTTAGGTCAAGAGATGCCTAAGGTGGCATTGAGAATCATGAGCTGCCTCCGCTCAAAAGTTTCCAATCTTAGGTTAGAGTAATTAAACTTTAATTCTTAGTTTATTTTGCCTTAGATGTACTCTCATATTAATTTCTTATTTTAAGGAATTTAACCGTTTAGTTTAATTTTGTTTTGGTTTTTCATCTTTTCGTTTTACTTTATCATTTGCTCAATTTATCATTTACTCATTTTATCATCAAATTTATTTGCCTTTATATATATATATATATATATAACCAAGAACTTATCTGGGTTCCCCTTTTATTGATAGAAGATAAATGAAGAAATACAAATTTATTCGCTTAGTTTTTAGATTTCCATCTATTTGTTTTATTTCACCATTTGTTCAGTTTATTGTTGATTTACTCACTCGATTTTTGGATTTTTATTTACTCATTTTAGTGCCAATTTTTTGGCTTGTTTCATATTTTCATCCTTTCATTTTGCTTCACGATTTGTCCAGTTTATCATCAATTTATTTGCTTAATTTTTCAAACTCTTACATTTTTGTTTTTCGGGACAATTACTATCACTCACCTATATTTGGCCTATATTTACTAAGACTTCCCTACCTTCAACTTTTTTCTGATACTCCCCTACATTTCAACTTTTACATCTCTTTCTGCCCTACTATTTTTAAATGCCCACATTACCCCTCCTTTTCATCTAATAATTAGCTAACTTGAGTTCATTTTCCCTTTGCATAAGATTTTCTCTCCTCGGCTTGCTAATGCCATGGAAGGCAACCCAACCCTAGCCTCTGCCCTCCAACCTCCTCCTGCTCTTCTTCTTCTTCACTCGCTGAACCCTCACTCTGCCCCTGCCATGAAACCCCCTCCCCTTCCCCTCTCTACCACGCTGCCCCACCTTCCCTATCCATATCAGATACAACAGATAGAGAAGAAATCCTGGCATTTGTGTTTTCTGTTGGGCTTTTAGGGTTCATGACAATCCGACGGAGGATAAGACCAAAAGTGGCAGTCATGGGGATTCCTTCTGAAATCCCAAACCAAAAGTGGCAGTCATGGGGATTCCTTCTGAAATCCCAAAACTCTCTCTCTCTCTTATGTTGTGCAAACTCAATTCAATGCGACTTCGATTTGTTAATTAATATGGGTCGGATTGTGTTTTGACCCGGTTTCTTCATGGGTCACCTACTTGGGGTAATCATAGACTCACTAGGATTGAAAACCTAACTAGTCAATTCTCTATAAATAAGAGGGTTTTGGTCGCAAAACCAGTTAAGGTTTTGACCTAATCTCTAAAGCTCTCTGTCTCCTTATTCTCTTTGGTCTCTCCCAATTGAGTAAGGATCTCCATTTTAATCCTTGGATTTGGAAGGTAGAATATTGCGATTGCCACCTTTCATTCGTCGCTGTTTGTGTAGATCAACTTGTGGTGCAACCCAATCTATTCCATTGTGAGGAAAACTATACTGAAGTAATCTCCGATACCCGTTTACTTTCTGTTTAACATTGGTATCATAGCCAAAGTTTATGATTACGTTGTGCGTCGTCACGTAGGATCGCACATCCTTGTGTTAGGCCGCAGACGTGCCGCACCATGAAATCGATCGCTAATTGTTGCCCTTTGCGTTTCGTACGCATCACAGTAAAGCGGCATTGGCATCGGCAGCCGCTGCTGTCTGCCGCCAAAGGGCGATGTTTGGGTTTTGGCTTCCGTCATTGTAACTTTTGCGCGGGAGCGGCTGCGGCAACTGCTTGCAGTTTTTTTATAAACTGAACCAAAGTGTTAGTTTAAGAAGAAAAAGAAATATTAAAAAGAGTTAATGATGAGCACTGTTTATAAACAGTGCCATACACACTCATATTTTCTCTTACATTTATTGTTTACAAAATAAAAAAAAATATATATATATAGTAAATTATATGTACTGTTCATAAACAGTACTCACTTTTTCTTTCTTTATTGTTTATATATAAAAATGGAAAAAAGGTTTGTTTTTTCTTTTAAGTGATTTGAAAAACTTGTAAAGTGATTCTGAGATGACTATCCCATCATTGAATCATAATATTAAATAAATAAATAAAGAGAATAAAGGGAACTCTTTTGTTTGTTTCGTATGCATTGTGCGGCCAGGTTCTAAGAGTAAAGATCGGTTTGGAGTCGATCTTGAAATCGGTCTAGGCCGAAACTGAACCGACCTAACTATTAGAATTATGATTTTATTCATATATGATGGATTTTATCTTTATGGCATATGTTATGGTATGGCTGATTATAGTGATAATTTTTTTGTTATTTACTTTAAGATATTTGGATTGACAAGTATTAAAAAGTATTGATTGTGATATAATTTAAGGTTTAGGTTTGTGTCACCCTACCTAAAGTTATAGTTTTTCCCTCAATGACTTAGGTCAAAAGGGAGGGTACTTTATATGATTTTCTTTATTATTGTTGATATGATAATGCATATTTATGTTGTTTGCTTTACATTATTGGTTCTAATAGCATGACTCGAACATGCGACCTTCATGTTATTAGGCCAGACATATTATTACTTTGAAATGTGTTTTAGCATATATATGTATATATATTGACAAATCATCATACCCTCTCATAGCGGTTATGACTTGTGACTCACTCCACTTATTGGGATGCGTGATCGATCTGCACCCATTGAACCATGGTTGTTTATTTTTTTTCTGGGTTAGAGATCATGATTGATACTTTATAAGTAGGCATATTCCTATGTATGTGCGTTAGAGGTAGTCTTCGTGCATGATGTACAGTGTGACGCTCCCTACTCAATAGATTGATGTAGTAGGACTTTTAAAGGATGTAATTATTTTTGGGATAATGTAATTAATTTTTTGAGAAGCATTGTAAAGGGAAAGTGCCTCGCACTACATATCATACACTTACACTACCTCGACATGTTACTTTAAGTATTAATGGTGTTCCTATATGAGACTCATGCGCACCCGTTTGTATAGCGTAATTTTGTGGATTGGAGATACCTAATTCTCCTTATATTTTTTTAAAATCGATTAAAATTATATGTCCCTGACCCACACATGTGAGATTTGATTATGAGCTTAGCGAAATTTTTTGTCTCATCGTGTATAGTAAGGATCCATTAATTTTAATTAGGGTTTCTGGAACAAATTCTTAATGTGTACCTAATGTTTATCTTGCACATTCTTGTATGTAGTGATATGACCACTAATCATGTTGTTGCAGACCATACCAAGGGTAACAAATTAACTGGACCCAACTATAACATATGGCATTGAAAAATTCAATATTTGCTCAATAAGTAAAACTATCTTGAGTATTTGACCAATGTTATGGACAAACCCACTGAGGGTACTACTGCTCAGCATCATCATGATATGAAAGCCTATAATCAGTGGGTGAATAAAGATCACAGTACGCACTTCATTATATTAAACGCTATGCATGATGAGTTGATTGATGATTATGAGAAACACACCACAGCTAAGTCCATATAGGATCAGTTGAACATTGACTTCGGAGGTACATCTATTACAAGGTTAAGGGGTATGACCTTGAAGTTTGAGATGTGTAAGATGAATCCTAAGCACATTATGCCTAAACACCATAGGATGGTCAAGAACATGATTCAGAAGCTGAAAGATGTTGGGACCAGTCTTACTGATGAGCAGTAAGTTCAAGCTGTCATTAGGACACTACCCGATTCGTGGAACCCTATAAAGCTTGTTCTCACACACAATGACAACATTAGAAATTTTACTGATATTGCGCAAAATGTGAAACTTGAGGCTGAGCACCAAGAGGCAAACCGTGTAACTGCCTTAGTCGTCGAGGGAGGCAAGCTCAAGTTTAAGCACAAAAGACAGGACAACCCAAGAAATCAGGGTATGACTCAGAACCAGGCACCAAAAGAAGGCAAGCCCACCAAGAAGAAAGATTTATCCAAGGTCAAATGCTACAACTGCCAGAAGATGGGGCACTTCGCTCGTGATTGCACTGAGCTAAAAAATGTACCATTTCTATCCCAGTCTCCCTGTACATATGTTTGTACTCATGTTTTGGTTGCCCATACATAGTTTGATTCGATTGTGGATAGATAAGCAACAAAACATATAGCGCAAGAACGAATAGGTTTTGTAGATTATCGTAGAATTTCGACTGAATCCCAGAACATGTTCATGGGAAACGATACTAGTGAAACAGTTTGAGGAGTTGGTACTTATCAACTCAAGTTGTGTACTGACGCACCTTGCTTCTTCACGATGTGTTTTACGCACCGAATATTCAGCATTTAATTTCAATTTCTGCATTATTACCTTAAGGATATTCATTCCATATTGACGGTTGCACTTTAGAATTTTATTTGAGTGCTATTTTTGTTGGACGTGGATCCTTACTTGATGGATTTTTTAAATTAGATTTAATTAATTCCATTTCATCTGTTTCTTATGTAGTTAATACATGTAATAATTCTGAATCTATTATATAGCATGCTAGATTGGGACACATTGGGTGAGACAGGATAGCTAGGTTAGCTAGAGAAGGCCTTTTAGGCTCACTCGCTAAAGTCAACCTCCCTATGTGCGATCCTTGTCTAGCAAGTAAAGCTCATTCGAAGCCTTTTGGAAAGGCAGTCCGAGCTACCTAACCTATAGAACTTGTCCACTCAGATATTTGTTGACTTATGAACGTAAAGGCATACCATGATACATCTTATTTTCTCACATTTATTGATGATTATTCGTGATATGATTATGTGTATCTGATCGCTCACCGGTACGAGGCATTCGATTGGTTCAAACGCTTCTTGGAAAAGGTTGAGAACTAGTCAAGTAAGAGCTTAAAAACTCTACGCACTGATCGGGGACGCGAGTATCTATCTGACTAGTTTAAAATAACTGTGTGAGGATAAGGGGATTCATAGGAAATTAACCATTTCTTGCATTCCACAGCAAAATGGTGTAGCAGAGAGGAGAAATAGGACACTTTAGATATGATTAGGTCGATAATGGCACAAGCCAACCTCCCGATATCTTTCTTGGGGGATGCTCTTCTGACTGCTGCCTACATCCTTAACTGAGTGCCTTCATGGTTAGTTCCTTCAACACCCTATGAATTATGGAAGGGCACAAAACTAAATTTAGGGCATATACGACCATGGGGATTAACAGGTTATGTTCATAGGACCTCTCATAAGTTTGAGAAACTTGGCCCTAGAACTAGGAAACACATCTTTATAAGATATTCTGACAACTCAAAGGGTTACAGTATGCACGATGAACACTTTGACAGAGGAATGACCAAGATAGAATCACGAGATATCAACTTTATTGAGTCATATTTTTCTAGCATTGGTGACTCCAGCAGGGATCTCGACCTCTTTAAGATAGAGGATGAGGAAAGCGTCTCACCTATTCTTGGCGAGGTTGGGGAATCAACTCATCCTATAATCACCAGAGAAAGTGAGACTAATCATCAGCCTAGTGGGAGTGTACCAAACAGTGAGAGTGTACCACTAGATGATTATCAAGAATCCCTCACGTGTAGGAGCACTTGTGGGCATATTTTCCGTCGTCATTTTAAGATTGAAGGGGAAGCTCTCATTTATGTTTCAAAGGATGAAGGTGAGCCCGCTTCTTTGCAAGAGACGCTGTGATACCCTACTTTCTAAACCTGGTCTGATTACCCGTATTGACTTGGTTTGATCATATAGGGGTTGAACCAAAGCGAACTGATGCAAGTACCATATGGAACATGGTAGCAAGAGTGACCTTGAACTCGGGTTGGCCTGACATGACCAAGCGGGTACCAAGTGTAATATGTGCACCCAAGCCTTGAACTTGCACACACCATGAGGCCATGTACAAGAAGTAAAAGTACATACTAGTATTTGTGGGTGTCAACATAATTTAATTATAAGTATGAGTTTGTCCCCATTGAAGTCCAAGTAGAACACTAGCAATGGGCAGACTAGAATGGTATACTCACCTGAGAATACCCACATGAGATATACTTACCTGAGATATACTCACTTGAGATATATCCACCCGAGATATATTCACTTGAGATATATCCACCCGAGATATACTCATCTGAGAATACCCACCTGAGAATACCCACCTGAGATGTACCCACTTATGACTAGAAGATATTTTTGGGGGCTCAGGTATAAAAGAGGAGACATTTATTATCTTTTTCTTCATTAATGATTGTTGATCGGTGGGAGAGTAAAGAAGAGACAGAAAGAAAGAAGAAAGGAAAAGGAGGAAGAAGAAGAAAAAAGAAAGGAAATCAACCGTAGACATTCATCAGAGTTGGGTCTTGGTATTTTGAGCCCGGATTAATCATCAGCTCACTGGGATCTTCGATTTGAGGTAGGTATTATATACATTCTAAGGATTCTTAGGAAAACCCCTTTCTTAAACCCTCTTTTTGATTTTTAGGAAAGAACCCACTTGGATCTTGCTAATCCTACTTGGATAATTAAATCTAAGGTCTAATGGAAGGTGTGTACAATGATTTTGAAGGATTTGGAAGGAGTGTTAGTGAAGATCTAGAGTATTTGAAAGTTTTTAAGCTAAAGAAGTGAAATTTGGGGTTTCATTGGTATTCTTTAGAAAGAGGTAAGAATCTCTTTTTTTTTTTTTTTTTTTGATCTTAGATCTAGGTTAAGGATATATGATTGGGCCTTAGATGAGTGATTTGAGTCACCGGATCAACCCCAAACAAGTTCCCTAAACCAAAGAGAAGATGGGAGAACTTCGTTTTAAGACTAGAGGGTGTTTCAGACCCTCCTATCTTTGGATCTCTTGCCCACCTGATCCTAGAACTCAATTTCTGAGCTCTGACGTAATCGATGAGCATAAAATTGGTGGGCTCCAAGGCCCGCCTGTCTTTGACTCATACCCACTTGTCTTTCCAGACTGCCCAAAATGAGTCCAAATTGGATGGGTAACCTCCACTTATGATTCTAAACCCAATTTTAGTGTTCAAACATGATGATTTTGACCCTAAAATAGTGAAATGATAAACCATTATGTTTATGATAGGTTATACTCATTATATGCGTACTCAAACATCGGATCTTTTACGTGTCAGGTACAAGCATCGTGTACATATACAAGTAAGTGGGAAGTGGACTCTGATTTAATTTCAGAATGTTATGCATCATTTAATATGTGTTAGTTTAGCCATGTCATCATGTCACTTGTGTGTAGACTAGACATCACATATGTCGTATCATGCATTGAATGTGCATTTACATAATATATTATGCTTTGTGTTATGATTGAATATTCATTTTGTCTTGATGTTTGTGATGGAGGAATTCCATTTGGATATGATATGCATGCTAGATTTAGATGCTGTAGTCGGCTTGAAACGAGTGCATGGTGGCTAGTGGAATGGGACGTGGTGCCATCGTGTAATCGTACTATGCTCATATAGAAGCATGCGACTAGGATTTATATACCCTTTTATACTATGACCCTTCCCAATAGGGGTTTACGTGTTAGGTTACTGTTGGGGGGAAGCATCGAGTTACGATTGTAGAACTCTTGCAGCGGTTAGAAGTACCCACGATTGATCGCTAGGACAGTCGGTAATCCTGATGGTATATTCAGAGGGCTGATCGTACTGCTTTTATTTCGGATGGAGTCATCCATTTACTTTCTGTCATTTAAATTTGTCAGGAGTTAGCTTGCATTTTAAATTTTGGTACCAGTGGTGAGCCTTCTCCGACAATCCTATGGACGTATCGTAGGATGGGATTCGCGGCTCGTACCTGGGGCATACACGTACTATGGTTGTGAGTAGCACATAGCCTATGACCTAGTAATGTTGTTAGGCTAATATGATTAAAATGAATTGCATATATATAGGCACATTTGTGTTGTGACTGTTTGTGTGGTTTTTCTTGTATGGTCTTCCTTTCCACTTATTAGGCTAGTGAGCTCATCCCACGTGCACAACTCTTTTTAGGTGATTTTACAGATTACCCACCAGGAGATCAGGAGCCGGGCCCCACTATGGAGTTTTCCTCTAAGGACTGGTGGGTTCTTAATAAGTTTGAGTACGATGCTGATTGAACGTGCAAGGATTGTGTTGTATGGTAGCAATGACTCCTGAGTGATTCTCTTTTATTCTTTTTTATATACTCCCTTTTGATTACTCCTTCGGGCCCAAGTGTATATAATTTTTATGACTCAATTTGGGTATCAAGTATTTGAGAAACAATTATAGGTATTATTATGAACAAGTCTTCCGCTGAAAATATGTCTTATCTTATTTTAGTAGATGTATGCTATATTGCAATTACTGCATTGTTGATCCTAACAGATTTGTGAGTTAATCGAAGTTAACTCGGTCACCGGCTCGATTTTGTGTGAGCGGGGTGTGGCTGACGCTCTTCTCAGCTACTAAGGACAAGTGGCAAGCTGCTATGGAGGAAGAACTGAGTTCTATGAGTAAGAACTAGATATGGGAGTTAGTTGACCTACATCATTGGCATAAGACCATTGGAAACAAATGAGTTTTAAAGCTCAAATGCAAGGCAGATGGTTCAATTGACAAGTATAAGGCACGTATTGTGGAAAATGGATATACTCAAAAGGAGGGTGTAGACTATGATGAAAATTTCTCCTCAGTGGTGAGAATTACCTCAATTTGCCTCATTCTAGCCATTGTCATAAAATTGAATTTAGGACTCTTTCAAATGGATGTTAAAACTGTATTTCTAAATGGAGAACTAGACAAGGAGATCTTTATGGATCAACCAGTGGGTTTTGAGGTCAAAGGACAAGAGTGTAAAGTCTACCTTCTCAAACATTCTATATATGGATTTAAACAATCATTTAAGCAGTGGTACTTTAGATTTTATTATGCCATTATCTCTATTGATTTTGAAATGATTGAAGAGGACCACTGTGTGTATGTGAAACGGTCCAAGGGAAGTTTTCTTATTCCATCCTTATATGTTGATGACATTCTATTGGCTGAAAATGACATGGAGATGATTGTCGCCACTAAAGAGTGGTTGTCCTCCACTTTTGAGATAAATGACATGGGTGAAGCTAAATTTGTGTTAAGCATCAAGATTATTAGGAATTACTTTAGGAATATTTTTAGTTTATATCAAGAGACTTACATAAAGAAGATCCTTGAACGATTCCACATAGATAAGTCTAAACCTATTGACACTCCCATGGGCAAGGCCGGTGTCTTAAGCCTTGACTAGTGCCTCAAGACTAATGAAGAGAAGAATCAAATGTCCAAAGTACCCCATGCAGTAGTGATAGGCAATCTAATGTGCACAATGAAGTGCACGCATCCAGATATATGCTTTGCAGTTGGCATGGTTAGTCGTTACTAGAGTAATCTAGGACCACGCCATTGGCAGGCAGTGAAAAGAATCTTTCGATACCTTCGTGGGACCACTAATCTCACCCTTACCTATAGTGGTTCGGATTTGAGATTGAGAGGCTACAGTGATACTAACTGGCTAGTGATAGAGATGAGTGCAAATCTACTTCAGGATATGCATTTGTCCTAGGAGGTGGGGGCTGTATCTTGAAGTAGCAAGAAGTAGACCTGCATCACCCTATCCACTATCGAGTCTGAGTACATTGCATGCTTGGTGGTCATTCAGGAGGTTGTTTGGCTGAGGAGGTTCCTACAGTGCCTTGGCATTACTACTCATTCAGGAGATGCGGTGCTTGTATACTATGATAGTACGACAACTTTGGAATTCGCTAAGGACCCCAAGTTCCATGAGAAAGCCAAACGCATGGATATCAGAAATCTCTACATTCAAGAAATGGTTATACAAAGGAAAAGTTGAAATGAAGCATATCTCCATAAGTAGCATGGTGGCTGATCCATTGATTAAGCCTTTTGCTCGAGACATTTTCCTTACTCATGTTAGGAATCTAGGACTTACAAGTGGATGATTTGTATTTTAAGTTTTGACATTTTCTTTAGACATTATTGCTATCACTCTTTGATTATATATATGAGACATAATTATTTAAGGTGATTTACGTGCGAACACATTTTATTTTGTAAAAATATCACCAGGCTTGAATCGACCCAATCACACGGGCGATTCACCTTAGCACTTAGAAACAACGAACAAGATGAGCCAAATTCACCTTAGCGCTTAAAGATAGTGAGCGGGATGAACAAATAGATTTTTAGCTAAGTGGCATCTTAGTTAGAGCTGAGATGAGACCTTTCTATGGTCAAACATAGAGATCCCACGTCTCAGTGTAGTCTATTTATAGTCGAATGTGAGAACTCAGGCAAACGCCATGGGGGCGACTGGGCTAATTTACTCAGGTTATGCGCTTGAAAGTGCGACTGAACTAAGACTCGTATGGTGTTCATTTTATTTTATGAATGACATGCCCACCTTAGTGGGAGTTACACCATAGCATACATTTCATATTGTTTGTGCTTTATTACAACCATTTGGGAGAGTGACTGAATGGATCCCTTCTTCATCACTGTTTGAGCCACTTGGATCAAACTGAGTTGATCCTATGGATACCCTCTACCTGAGACCATGTCATGAAGTGGATGCCCAATGATGCTATTTTGACATGCTCTTTAGGATCATGGATGATGCGATCTAGCAGGACATGATTGGGAATAGTCAAATTGACATGTGGGCTTAGGAAAATTTATTCAAAATTACACCCTTTTTTCATGACTTATCGCTCGGGTGACTTATCGTATTTATGTTTCAATATAGTCATAAGCATATTGCATGTTTTAAGGTCATCATGAGGGATCGAGAGTGTTGGTGGTGTAATTTGATTGTTTAGGGTACCCCAGATTATTTGTGAGTGATGTGCTATATTGGTTAGATGGAAGCTTGATATTGCACTCCTACATTCGCATTATCTCTTTAGGCCACACGCTCCATTTCTTGTATGATGAGACACCTATAGTAGAGAGACTTTTAAAATGGACAATTGAGTATGTCCACCCTGCGTGGGTGAGTGGGAGATGTTAATTAATATGGGTCGGACTGGGTTCCAACTTGGTTCCTTCATGGGTCACCCATTTAGGGTATCATAGACCCACTAGGATTAAGAACCTAGTTAGCCAATTCTCTATAAATAAGAGGATTTTGGCCACAAAGTCAATTAGGATTTTGACCTAATCTCTAAAGCTCTCTGTCTCCCTATTCTCTTCGGCCTCTCCCAATTGAGAGTTTGTGTCTCTAAGGATCTCCATTGCAATCCTTGAATTTGGAGGGTGGAATATTGCCTAACGAGATCACCGCAACTTTTCGTTAGTCGCTATTCGCATGGATCAACGTGTGATGCAACTCAATCCATTCCGCTGTGAAGAAAGCTATACTAAGATAATCCCTGATACCCGTTTACTGTCTGTTTAACAAGTCCATTAAAATCTCCATCAAATGAGAAAGAGTACAAACCAAACCGTACCATCTCGTACCCCTCCCTCTCTCTGTGCCATTTCCCTGTCCATTCCCATCTTCCAGTCCCCATTACCCGACTCTCCCTCCTTCTCTTTCTGATGATACGCCTCTTTGGCTTGAATACCATGCTAGTTTCTATTACAACTTCTCGCATTATCAACCCTAGGAATATAACCCCAACCTATACTTTTGTTTATCCCACCATCGATCTCTTAGTCCAGTTGTCTGATCATCAGCCTTTTGTCCTTCTAACCACATCGCCTCGGCAATCTCGAATCTACATCCCAAGTTGCAGAGCCAAAGCATAAGTTATGACAATCTGTAGATATGGACGTTTATCGTATTAACTCGTACTCAAGCACCCATCTATTCTCGTTCAAGGCCATTATGTCCAACTCAATCTCTTTATGCTTCTTCCTCACCATTTGTGGGCTCACATCATAGTCAATTGTTTACATATAGTTCCATTTCAATCAGTTAAGGATAATTGAATTGAAGGTGGTGTTGTTGCATGGGAATATAGGTATCTTACCAGAAAATGGAAGGGCACATGGATCATAAGATAGCCAGTGATACATATGTCACAATTTCAGTTTCCTCAGTTGTCATTGCTCATACTCTATGATAAATAAGAACCTAATTTGGCTGTGGCATTCTAATGTTCCGGTGGCACAGAAAAAATACGAGGGAGATGGTGAGAACTGGTTAATAGATGAAAAGGAGGTGTAATCTGGCATTAAAAACAGCATGGGAGAAAGAGATGTAAAAGTTGAAATGTAGGGGAGTTTTAGAAAATATATGCAAGTGTAAGGGAGTTACTGTAATTTCCCCTTGTTTTACTTTATCAGTTTCTCATTTTACCATAAATTTGTCTACCCAACTTTTATCTTTCCATTCAGTTGATTTTCAAGTTTTCATTCCATCACTTATTTTATGGATGATTTATTCCTTCGAATTTCACATTGCACCTCTACCATCTTTGAGCAAGATGTCAGCAGTACATGCTCTGGGTGATAAAAAGTGGTTTTTTCTTTATCTTTCGGCTGCGGCACAAGCCTCGGCCAAAGAGGGCATTCTGTAAACACCCAATTTTGTCACCCGCTCTTAGCAATGATGATCTACAGGATAGTTGCCCGAAATGGGCACTAAATACTTTTCGGGAGATCTCCTCCAAATCACTGGTATGACTATCGAAATCGTGAGCATCAGCATGTAGGTTCCAGATCCAAGTGGTAGTCTCAGGGCCCT
>NC_056566.1:27521469-27559881 GCF_013358625.1 Macadamia integrifolia | reverse complement strand
TAGCCTTGAGGCACTCAACGGACCCTTTTAATCTTGTAAAACCCTTTCTCGGCTTCGGCTTGGTGCAAAAACGAAATAAGACCTACACTCTCAATCAGAGGAGAACTCGACATTTCAATGACTAGATACAACCTAAAACCCTAAGTCAGCCGGAGGCCCGAATCCACCTTAAAACCCTAATTGGACCCGAAACCCTAATCCGGCCCAGGACCTCTACATGGCCAAAGCATGCCTGATCTTGTGGCACTTAATATTAGAATGATATATACTAAATATTTGATTCTAAGTACTTTTTGATGGTGTGGGAACAGTATGAACAAGGATTGTTAGAGATACCCTCTGTTTTCAATAAGGAAAGAGTGTCTTTCCTTGCAAACCTCAATTTTTTCTAAGCCAAATTAAACCTCGAAACACATTCCATTGGATAGTTCTAGGAAAGACAATTTGAACAATATATGGTGAACAAATATTGAACCACCAGATCTCTCGAAATCACTTCCAGAATTCGAAAACCCTAATTAGGGCAAACCTGCCAGGAAAATGACCATTGTGCCTCTTCCCCTTGCTAAAAAACTATAAATAGGGATTTTTCCCCATTTCAAAATACACCAGCACACCAAGAGTTGAGGAGTTCCGAGATAGTGAGGAAAATCCTCTCATGCCTCTCCCAACATCCTCTCCCATCCCTCAGCCTAAGATTCCCTCAGATTCTCTTGCCTTGACTTACGTGTTAAACCTTTGAAAATCGAAAAATATTAAAAAATTTGGAAAATTCCCCAAACCCTTAGAAAGCCTTAGGAACCTCAAGAATGTTCCTAACCCAAAGATTCGTTAGATTTCTTGAGATTCCCTTACATTGATTCTCGTGCCCAAAATCTAAAAAAATTCATAAAAATATAAGAAATTCCCTAGGCATTATAGTTGTAAGAAGTCTTCCAAATCTGTTAGAAAGCCCCAAAATCTTAAGATTCTCTAAGTTCCTCTAGATTCTCATAGATTCCAAGAACTATGCCAAAATTCCCAAAAAAAGTCTTAGATATTCCCAAAAATTATCCAAAGCAATGAAAGGTCATAAGAAGGTCAAATTCTTTGAAGACGGAAAGAAGACGATCAAATACACCTCTGCTTGAGCTAGGGACACTCACCAAAGTTTGTGTCCGCAGTAACAGGGGCCCTCCCCTCTTGACTCAAAACAGGGTTGAGCTCAGGTATATTCTTTTAACTCAATAGCCATGATGTAGACTCTTATATCATATATAGTAGTGTAAATAGTAGCATAGAAATAATCTAGCCAAGCATGCAGTGTAGGATTAATTCGAGGAAAATGTTCGTGCTTAAGCATCTAGTATGAAGATTGGTTCAACCAGGTGAAGTGGATGCCTAACATCTTCCCAGCTCCACAACCTGACACTTACCCTCATCTTTAGACCAAACTAATTTTTTGGATCCTTTCCTTATGGATCGGGCCCAGGCATCAGGTCCTAAGCCCTAACCCTACGTGGTGACTCCTAATCTTATGTTTCCCAAACCCTAATATTGAACCATTATTATTGTTCCTTTTAAAAATCCCTAAGGTAAAGATTCCATCTGGATGCCGGAATGAGGGCTAGTTCCAGCCATTACCCTTATAGTGGCAACTCAATTGGGGATTGATTTCAAACTTCCAACACTTAATGCTACTATTAAATGCAAGAACATTCTCCCTGTACAATCATTTGTATGAAAACATGTTTGGCTACCACATGTTTGTAATTGTTTTCACTACCTGCATCATGCATCATACTTGAAGCAAACTCATCTGACAAGGGTATTCTTTATTGTGCCAGCACCCTCAGGGAGGTCTGTGTATGTCATATCATGTACTTTGAGATCAGATGATAGCCATTTTCTTCACAAAAGTACTCAAAATGAAATCGTGTTGCGAAGATGTCCATTATTATGCTAACACCCTCAGGGAGGTCTGAGCACATTATGGTAGCATAGTTAGTTTTTTTCTGAGTGGTAGGAGTGTATTCCCATACTCTTCATTGGACAACAACGACAAGTTTCAACAAGCACATGTTACACAATGAATTACAATTCAACCAAACACTAGAAGAACTCAAAATTTGAACATAATCCACATCCTCAGTGGAGAAATCACAGCCTCTATGACAGACAGGTCACCAAGTAATGGTCAAGTTCAATCCCAAGTGAAAATATCAACAAGAGAATAGTCATAACTCAGACAATCCCAAGCAACAACATCTTAAGCATCCGAACTAAGGTATTTAAAACATTCAAACGGAGATGTTATTCTCATGCCCTAATCTGGTCAAATGTGCACTTTTGTAATAGGTCTTGCGTCGAATGTTGGCTACATCAATGATTTTTGGATCATGAAAATCTACTATATGTAGGGAAAAGATGACTCTACATGTTAGTGTAGGGCTTGCCAGTCAAACTGGTAAGGATTCAAACCTTCCAAGCCTAAGCGGTGAATGACCTAACACCTTCTTACTTGACAACCACTATGGTGAGAATGAAATGGAATGACCTTGCACAAATGCCTAGGAAATCCCCCTAAGAATTGGCACAAGTGGGCTAAAAACCAATAAGTGTAGCAATTGTGTAGGCCACCATCAATACCCTACCAGTTGGATAGTCACCTACCGATGGGCTTGCTATACTGAATTGACTTAATTGCCCTTGGGAATCTACTTTGCACATCATGGCTAGCTCTACCTATGATCCTACACCACAAGGAACCTATGCTCTTAACTTGCACACCTTCTAGGTCCAAGATGGTGGGTCCCTGTGACTCGACTACTGGATTAAGCCATTTTGGTTCTCACTCAGTACACACAGGCAAACAGACCTTAAGGCCACCCCCTATATGAGGTGGAAATGAGATTAGAAGCTCATCTCTTACCTGAGAAAACATGGGAAAGGGAGAGAAAAGAGGAGAAGATGGAGAACAAGAGGAAGTGAGAGTGGGAAGCTTCCTAAGTTGCCCAATTGTTGTCGAGTACCTCCGAAGGTAAGGATACCTTCCCTAACCCCATTTCATCTCTATTTTGGTTTTATGTGGGTAATGGACCAAGGATTTTAGGGTTGGAGTGGTACACCTTCATCCTGGTGACTTTTGTTAGCCAGGGCAGCTTGCATTGTACTCCCCCGTATGTTTCCGGAGCTTAAAATGAGCTACACGAGCTCTGGGTCATTCTGAACCAAATAGGGAAGTTCGGGTTTCATCTTATTCGGCATAACTCCCAAATGGCTCGATGGAAATGCTATCAACCAGATTTAAATGAAAATTGGGAAGACCCTCTATGGTCCCCATGGAACAATCCTTGACAATCGGACCCATGACAGCAAAGCTCCATGAAGTTGCCAAACATTTGGATTGGTCACTAGCAGAAACCCACCGTTAGGACCACTCCCAATCGGTGGCTAACTACCGGTGACTTTAGAAATCCAAATTAGTTATTGTTTCCTCACCAGTAGGACCCACCAACAAGAATAGTCACCTACAGGTGGGTCCACTATACTATAAAAAAATGATAGTTTTGCTAATTTTCTTGGGACCTTCCATGGGACCCTCATGAAAACTTTTGACATGTGTTGACACCCATTTACCCTTGCAACTAGGCAAGAGAAGATCATGTTCAACTAGGCCTAGTGGGGTTTGGTTCGAGTATCCAAACTTGGAAATTTTACTCACCTATTTGAGAAAATTAGGTGAGTGATAGTCTGAACTTATTTTGGAGCATTTTATACTATTAACATAATATGCATGCCATAGCAATTATATTTCATTAATTCAATCACATGTATGCTATATTTGAACTATATGAAATTTTTCATCATTGATGAACTATTTATATGTTTCGATTATGTAAATGGGATCCGATGTGGACGAGGGGGATTCTGATACTGTGATCACCATGTGGATGATTGCAACATGCATTGAATGTGCATTAGAGTTAGATATGGCAATATATGGGTTGTCCAGTGATAATTTCGGTACTGTGTAAGCTATGGTCATATTTGGAAAGATGCACGGTGTGATCGATGTTAATTCTAGTACTATGTATCCCATACTAAACTATATGTATACTAGATAGGTTTAGACATGGATGCAATGTTGTCAATGGTAATTAAGGTTATCGTATTCCATATTACTTGTATCACTATAAAATATATATATACTTTATTATGGTTAGGTCTGCATTTCCTACGATCCCCTTCTAATAGGTGTTGGATAACCATCGTGGTATATTTGATGAATACTTTTGGAATGTCAATTTCGCAGTATGATGTGATTGTTGCAGATGCAAAAACTAGTATGGTGCAGTCGATGGTAATTCTGATGTTGTGACTATCAGGAGGGGGTTCTCAAGAGTTTTCTAGGTGACCAATGGTCGCATTCGAGGACCGGCACACTCCTAATCATAGCTGGGGTTTTAATTGTTAAGTCACCGATGTGTGATTTTCAGGACCATGGATACTACCTAATACATCGTAGTAGCAAGAATCTGACTTAGTTGTATGCTAGGTAGTTAAAGTAAAATGAATTGCATTATTCTCGCATCATGGCTTATTTGTGTGTGCTTGCATAAACCCTATCTCTCACTAAGTTAGTTGGAGCTCACATCACGTGCGTGTTACTTTTTAGATGATGATGTAGGTACCTTTGTGCCAATAGGAAGTGATACTTCTCCCTCCATGGTTGAGTATGGTGGTGACTAATGGACACCTGAGCCCAAGGAGCATGATCTTGATTGTGCTTGTAATACTTGTGTGTGTTCTGCTCCTTGAGCTACCAACTTCTCTGATGTCATATTTTTGGATGATATCTTGTGAAATATTATATTTATGTTTTGATGAACTTTATGAAGGGTAAACCATGTTATGTAATATACCTAACATTAGCTTCTGCCCCAAATGATTCAAGTTGATTTTGCATACATATACTCTGATTTTTATTGCATTGATTTCAGTTGGTTCAGTTGTATCATGGTTGTGACGATTAAGGTACTACTATCAAAGATCATGTTAGTGATAAGAATCCTATCAACACCGCTGGTATCCTAAAGGGAGTGAGGTGTGATAGAGGTCTCACACAGGTATGTCATCATAATCAAACCCCGAGGTTCCAAAGCATTATGGCTATTGATGGAAATTTTAAATTTATCGCGTGTAGTGGGTCCCACGAGCATTTCAGCCATTTTAGAACATCAAAGGCCAAAAAAAGGAGGTCACTGGAAGGACACTATCCAGCCGGTGTTTGCTGCCGGTGGCCTTCCCAGTAGTTGTAATTTCCCATCTTAAACCTTGTTTTGCCAATCATTAGGGGGTTTCCCTTTGGATGTGTCCAAGGTCTTCCCGACCCATTTTAATATGTAAGGAGGTTCAAGTGGGGAGCTGTTTAGTCATTCACCGCTTAGGCTTGGAAGATTTAAATCCCTTCTAGTGGTTCAGGCAAGAATTGCTTACAAAATTTCAAATTTGATTGGATTAGGGCACAGATATGTTGAAGGAGTCCACGCATGGAAGGTGGTCGAGTAATAACGATAGTGATTCAATTGGATTTTGGATATAAAGCAATTCTTAATCACTAGTGGGTATGTGTTTACACTAGGCAGTTGAGCGATTTCATAGAAATCGGTTAAACAAATCAATGTAACCACATGAAGGTAGAATTTATGACTTTCGAACAAACTGATAGCCGAATGGTTGAGAAAACTAATGGCGGATATTTATTTCTTTATAGTTAAATCCTATGCCATCTACATCATATCATTGTAATAGTCGGCACTCAAGTTGCACTACTTTTTTTTTTTTTTCTTGGTAAGAGGGCTACAATTACTGAAGCAATGAAAAAATGAGGCATATATGCCTAAGATATAAATTGGAGATACAATTAATAAAGGAATGATAACTATCAACTTTGAAAAATCATATAAGAATTTCGCTCGCATACCACCAAGATTCTACAATAGGGAAATCCTAAACACCACCGGATAACGTTTTTTCATGGCACCTTATGTCTAGTCATAGAAAATGCAACCTCAAATAATGTTCTTTTCTCAAAATTAATAAAGTTACTTGACTTTCACTTGAAAATGCATATGTTGTATGAGTCAACATTATAACCAGTCCAACCCCTCCTCCAGAGTTACATTTGATAAACGTGTAAGCATTGAGCTTCGATCAATTTATGTTTCTAGAAAAAAAATTAAATCAATTGAACCTTTGGATAGTTTTTTTGGACATATTGCAACAGACAAAGGCAGCATGCATTTTTGAATCAGCCAATAATCTAAAAATCAAATTTATTAGCCTTGTAAGTTTACCAAATACGGTATAAGAGGTTTTGATATAAAATCATGATTATAAAAATTTCCTTATTTTCGTCCAATGGACGGCAGTATTAGAACTTAGAAACCCCTGCAAAGAAAACGAGCATATGGATCATGAAGTTAATTAAGAGTCTGGCAAGGATTTAGTTTTTGGGTATCATCATCCGAATCAGTATACTGATCTTAGATCGGGCCTAGGGATGTAAACGAATTAGATATGGATTCAATTCGAATCAGATGTGTTTGGATCTAGATATTTTCTGATCGGATACGGATACTCTTTAACGAATACGGATGCGTATCAAATTTGGATTTTCAACTATCCATTTACTCTCTGATCTGGACCTTCCTCACACAGTGAATATAAATTGCTCTTAATTTATCTTTCTAGGTTGTTTTAAAAAATTTCCTCATTTTCAAGAACTTGTTAAAACTTAAAAAACCCTCAAAATCATTAATTAATTATTTAATCGGATCGGATAATTATTTTCTCGATAATTCAAATTATAATTCGAATACCCCTAAACAAATATAGATGCGAATTCGAATTCGGATGTTGACTATCCATTTACATCCCTAATCGGACTGTATTAGTCCGAAACAGTCAATTTTATCCCTATTTTTCATTTTAAAAAAATATTTTTTTTATATGATTTTATCCCTATTCCTGGAGAGGGAAAGTATTACAGTTTTGAACTTGTTGGACTACTACATCCTATTTGGGTGGCCAAGACAAAGTAAAGAGGCCAACAGGCTTTCCATCAATGGAAATGATGTTACGACTTTGGACAAAGAAAAAATGAGCACAACGAGAGTGGAGAGTAACGACAACATGAAGATTGGAGAATAATGATAATAATGTTAACTATCATTTTGAGTCTTTGACCAACAGAACCATTTGTAGGAACAAAACCAGCGAATCTTTGAAGAGTAGGAAGAAAACTCACATTGGCTTACCGACAAGAGTTAATCCCATGTGGTTGTACACTTTGATGGGAGGTGGAGTTGCTATTTCCAGGTTGTTATTCACATGGGCAGGTGTTTTCTGGTTGGGATATATAAGGGTAACGTCTAATGTTTCGGCGCCCCATGTCTCATCCAAAAAACTTTTATCCAATTAGTATTCCATATTTCCATGGCCGTTATCAACGTGCTTAACGATTTATTTTGGGTTCAAAGTTGGGCTTATATTACGCCCACCAAGCTTTACCCCTTAACCTTCGAGTTCGGATCAACTCCCCACGTGGGGATAGATCTGGACCCATGGGTTCCACAATGACCCATGGTCCCCCTGTGGGGAGCAGATCCAAACCCTGAGCCTTCGCTAGAATTTAAGGGAAGGTGGTGAAATCCCTGAAGTCAATTTTTTTCTATAGGCCCATGTGGTTATAAGGGAAAAGGGAAGGGAATCACTTCAATACCAAAATGGAAATTTTTTTAATCAATACCTTATGTATAATTTGGGAATGTATTCTGTTCAAGAGTGGTCCCTTCCCCATAGAGGGGTGCCGAATGACCACATACCCCTCCTAGATGTGCATGCCCCTATATCTAGGCATAATGGTTTTTCTCGGACAGAAAACATTTGCCTACATAATTTTTTTTTTTTAAATCAGATCTATTTGATTTAAAAATTTAAATAAATATTACAACGAAAAATATAAAGACCAAGTTTTCCTACACCCGCGGTGAATGAAAATCCATTAAATCCATTCATTGCAAGGGGAGGGGGAGGTCTGGAGGATTGAGATCCTCTCCCATCACTGGGATGCCTAGTGCAACAATTGACGGTTAGGAGGACCCAAGCACACACCCCAATACACAAGCGTGCACCCCCAAATCCTCCCAGTTGTCAAATGTGCATTGGGATGCCCAACGGATGGAGAAGATCTGCATTCGAGTCAGAAGCATAGGAGCGGTATCGGGAGGTATATTGGGGAAGCTCATAAAACCCCTATGAGGTTTGTGGACCTAGGACTAGGCGGTGAATCTCAGCGCCTGGTTCAAGGAAAATTTGTCCAAATATATAATTACTATATATGGTAATAGTTTTATGTAAATTGTACAATCATAGTTTTAAATTTTTTATTTTTCTTTTCAAAACTTATTTCTCTTCTTTTCCTTTTACTTGCAACCAAATGGAATGTACTATATTATGGCCAAATTCCACTCCTCCTGGAACTTTGCATTTCTCCTACTACCTTTACCCTACACATGCTTCTCAATAGATTCTTTTTTCACTCCCAAAAAATTTAAAAAAAAAAAAAAAAAAAGAAAAAGAAAAATGGAGTCGTAAAGAAAACATCCTCTCTCTCTCTCTCTCTCTCTCTCTCTCTCTCAATATATATATATATATATATAAGGGTAAAGGTTGGGCATGCTAGCGCAATACCTAGGAATAAGGTATGCTAGCGTTTATTGATCTGTGGATTTGATAGTTTACATCTAAAATGTTTATAATTATTGTCTTACATAACCTATCCACCACCGGCACTGTACAATTTCTCTTCTTCTCCCGCTCCTCCCCTCTCTGTCTTTGGCTCCACAATCCCTTCTGTAAATTTCTGTCAATCCTCCGTTGCTCCTCTCTCCCTTGCACTCTATTTCTGTCCCTGCCTCTACAAACCCCGCCTGTCGTCTCTGCCCCTTCTATCATAGATTTAGACACAGTAAACCCCAACATGCCTAAAAACAGGTGTTTTCACTGCATTTCTCTCTTGCGACAGCCATTATGGCCCTATTGTTGTTGATTGGAATGACTTCATCTCGTCTCCGATTGTCGCCTCCAGCTCTATTGCTGCGTTTATCTCTCTCAACTGTTCATTGCAACCTCTGTCTCTCCCTCGTGCCTGTATAGCCCCATTGCTACTGGTCGGAATGACTCCGTCTATCTCTCTCAACTGTCTATTGCAACCACTGACTCTCCCTTGCGCACCGCTACAACCAAAGCCCCATTTGTCCTTCCTAATTCATCTATTGTTTTTGTACAATCTAAACGCATTATTTGAATCTGTTATAACAGTTTTTCCATTTATTGATTGATTATTGGATTCTTTGAATCTGTTCTTAACTTTTATAAATTGGAGTTATTTGCTGCAGTTTTTTTAACTTTCAATGAGAGTGTCCATTGATCTATAAAAACGTTAAAATGTATGTCCTCAATGGAGGTGGGTGGTGACTAAACTCATGAATGACAAATCCTCACATTTGAAGAACTGAACGCATTAGAATCAGAAATTTAATTGGAGAAAACTAAAAGTAAACCGAGAAGCAGAACAAAGTAGAAGAAAATGAAGGAGTATAGTTCGAAACCTGAAACTGAGGGCGGGGAGGGAGATCCACCGTAGGGCAAGGAAAGGGAGAGAGGTGGAAAGGAGATTCAGCATCACCGGTTACCGGTCACTGGTCAATTGCAAGGGGTAGCAGGAAGAGGGGAGAGGAAAGGTGTAGCAAGAGTGGATTGAAAGTTTGTATATCATCTCTCCATCGAACGGTTTTAATTTAGGTTGATCAAATCTAACGGTTCTCAACTCGCTAGCATACGTGATACCTAGGTATCCTATTAGCATTCCTATCCCTCTCCCTATAAGTAAATACTGCATTACATAAGATGGCTGTAGGATTGAAAGATTTTCCTTCTTGACACAAGAATTTCGAGGTATTAAAATAAAATAACATGTTATAGCAAAAATGGATACCAAAGGCATTATTTAAGATTTCGTAAATTTGGCTTGGTCAAAAAGGTTTCTAACATGTCAATGATGGAAATCAATTCAGTTATTTCGTTCTTAATCCTAGAGAGCATGTAGCTCAAATTCTTTTAGAGTACGGACAAGAAAGGAATAAGCGTCATTCAGTTTCTCTTTTGTTGAAACAAAAGGACATATGTCATCGATATTTAGTAGCCATCGCAAGTTTGATTATGTGTAAAGGTCATGACGAAATCATTTTCATAAGAAGAAAACCTTAAATTTAGGATGTGTTTTGGATTTCCATAGCATTTTTCATGAGCGAGAATTGGATGAAAGAGAGGCGGATGCCCTTTGTGGCAAGAGAAAGTTTCCCACTAACTTTGTGGTGATCTATCCAGATCTGGAGTGTGTACAAACAAGAGCATCATGGTACTCAACTCTGGGTAGGGGCAGGGTGAGAGTTTTTGGATCAATTGGTTTCTTATAAATAGCATCCACAAGAAGCACATTTCAACTTCTTTGAACAATTACATCAAAGACAAGTGATGTTCCTAGAGCTTGAAAAAAATTCTTTCCATTTGGCAGCCATGAATTATTCCAGATATTGATGGTGTTTCCTTTCCTTACTCTCTCGGGAAGAAGTGTTTTGAAGGATGAGAATGATATAACAAAAGCTGTTCCAAAACCTGGACCCTCATTTTAGCATTTAGCTTTAGTACTTGAGCCTAGGGGTGCCAAGATCTAAACTGAATCAGTAAAATTGATCAGACCAAACCGAACCGAAGTCTTATTGGGCTGGTTTCAGTTTGGGACCAAAATTAAATCGGAACCGACTCAAACCCCTGATCAAAATCAAAAACAGTCCAAAATTCATTAAAAAATCAAGTTTTTTGCATAGTTTTGTATAAATTTATATGGAAAATCAAACTCAAACCGGACAAAAAAAAAACTAACACGATTACAAATCGATACAAAAAACCAAAGCCAAACTGAAATCGAAACCAAAACTTCGTTATTGATTTGATTTCAATTTCACCAGTCCCACATCGAAACCGATTCAACCTGGATCAAAACCATGGCTAACAAACCAGTTGACACCCCTACTTGAGCCCAAAGGATGGAGGGGTAAAGAAAACATCCTTGTGTATCTGTTGGTACCAGAATTCAAAATACGCACCTAATGACGTGGCAGGGGTAATATGGGGTATAAAAGGAAAACGTGGGCTGACCGTATCGGTCCATCACCCACATATAGTTTAACGCCAATGCATAGAGGCGGTTACAGCATGTCTATGACACTGGACATCAAGAGGACAGTGTCAATGGCGCATTAAAGATGCTACTTCATGGGAGAAGTGTGAGTGGTGTGAGGAATGGAGAGGTTAATTTTTAAGGTATACAAAGGGAGAAAACTGACCAAGGAGAGAGATCAACAACAAATCAAACACAACTCAACTGCTACAATGCAAATTTTTTCATTTTATCTTTTTACTTTCCAATGTTTAGAATTAGAGATGGAGTAGAACTCTTACATTCACTTCTTCTGAATTTTCAATCCACAGGGTCTATCCATTAGACTCTCGTGACCTATATTCAAAGACCCTTTTGAGGAATATAACATGGTTTATTCCCTCATCTTTCGAAGGTTTTGGTCATTGAAAAATCCTTAAGGCAATAGTGGCAAGAGGAGAGCCCAAGTCGGTTGAACGAAGTCAGATTCAATATTGAATCCAGTGAGGAAGGATATTGGCATGCCCGCACACTCATTGATACGGTCAGCTAATCGTACCATAGAGGAAGATTTCGAGCCAACAGTATCTTTTAAGTCTTAGGTTGTGTTTGATAGTCATTCAATTCCAAAAATGATGTTTCGTGTGAAAAACGGAATTTCCAATTTCTGTGTCAAAATGCCTTTTTAAAACATAAAAATGGTGTTTGGTGAACTTGTTTTAGGAACGATTACCCTAGTTGTTCACTTTTTTGGTATTTAGAACGAAACCGAAATAACCGAACAAGGTTTCATCTTTCCATCATTTTGCCTTTATTTTTTTCCCTTAAAAAAAAAAGAAAAAGACCGAAAAGCCCAAAGTTGAAACCAAATGCTTTATTTCTTTTTTTTGTTCTCGTAGAACGAAAAAACGTCAGAAACGTTTTTTTTAATGACTACCAAACACAGCCTTAGCTTTAAGATTAAATAAGCGAAACTAGTGGCAGAAATGGTGGAGATTGATTCTGATTCGAGCTGGCTAGGATCAGCCAAAATCGACCAATTACCCCCATTGATCCACTTTAATGGATTGGGAAGGTAATCGAAAGGGAGAAAATATTATTAAAAATAACAAAGAAAAAACTCCCAATTACCTCTTTCTACCATTCCCACTTGGCTAAGGGTGTCAATCGGCTTGGTTCTGATTATTCGATTAGGTTTCAAATGATGAGAAGGTCCAACAAAATCAAACCAAGAACTCACTCGGTTTCGTATTTAGATACTCAAGTTGATTCAATTCGGCTTGATTTGATTATGGTTTGCAGTTTTAATTCAATTTTGTACCTTGGTTTTAATTCGATTATGAAAACGGTTCCACTTTTGGACCATGACTGTGATGGACCAAGGGCCATAATGGGCTTACATTATGGGCCTTATAGCTGTTGCTAACTCCAAAATTGTCTTAACATGTAAATATGTGATGATAAATTGCAAAAAACACTTACCACGTAAAAATCTCTCTTAACGATACTTGGGTCTTTTAATTTTTTGGTTTTAAGATCAATTCGGTTTAGTTTCAGTTCTTACACCCTAAACCGAAATCGAACCAAACCGATGTCCATACTCACATACTCAAACCAAATTTGAATCCTATCAATTCTGTTCGGTTCAGTCCGGTTAATTCGACTCGTTTCGGATTCGATTTCGGTTTGAAATTGACACCCTTACACCCGGTCTCCCCTTTGCCTCTCTGGCTTGATCACTCTCTACCTCTAATATTTGTCTCTTTTGCTTTTACATATGCTTCTTTTCACCCTTTAAATGATATAAAGTGGGACAAGTGTTTGACATTTCAAATGTACATGTAGAGCATCAATCGATTGGGCCTATTCAGATTCCCCGCCTTAGAACCTCACACCATCACTAGTCCGTTTAAGTAATGAGCCTCATAGGCTAGGCATGGTCCCATTTATAAATGGTCGGTTAGGTATCGTTCTTTAATTGAGCTATCAATAATTAGGTTACGGGCCTTAGGACGGACTAATAAGACATTAATCTCAAAACGTAGCGGGCTGTGTAAACGAGCTCTAAACATGCTCTAAACACGTTAGGCTGAGTCAAGCTATTATTCGGTCAGATGCCCATTAGGTTGCATATTGCACTGGGAATGACCGTTTATAATCAGGTCGGGCTTGAGCAAGCATGTTTATTAAACGGGCTGGGCTGATTTTGTGCTTGACTAGTCGGGCCTGCTAGTTCGGGACTGGAATTGGCACCCCTATGTCTAGCTACCAAGACACACCTCGAGAAAAAAAAATGTGGATTAATATATATATTAAGTATCCAAGAGGGAATTATTTTTGTAGCGAAAGGAAAAATAATTAAGTGAAAAAGCATAATAAAAATCCCAAACCCAAAAGTTAGCCTGATGGAGGACCCTTATCTACTCTAAAAACAACTTAGAAAGATGAAATGTAAAAAAACAGGAGGAAAAAATAGTTGTCATCGATATTTAGTAGCCTTCGCAAGTTTGATTTCGCGTGAAGGCCTTGATGAAGTAAATTTCCATAAGAAAGACTTGAATTTACGATGCACTTTGGATTTCTATAGCATTTTCTACAAGTGAGTATGGATGAAAGAGAAAGTTTGCCACTGCCTTTGTGGTGATCTGTCCAAATTTGGAGTGTGTGTACAAAAAAGAGCATCATTGTGCTCGATGCCCACTAGGGGTAGGGAGAGAATTTTGGATTGGTTTCTTATAGATGGCATTAACAAGAGGCACATTCCAGCTTCTTCTTTTTTTTTTTTTTTTTTAACTAACAATGGGTATTCAGGCCTTCAACCTGACTAGTCTCGTAGGCCTACACTGACCCCACAACCACATGGATCGGATCATACCAAGGTTGAATAATCATGCAACTTTCACTGAAAGCAATAAAGAACACTAAATACCCTCATGTGAGTGGCTCCAAAGAAGTAAGAAGAGTCGAACTTAGAACTACACGCTTCCTGAGGCGAAGGTCCCTTACCAACTCAGCTACCCCTTGGGGTTCAAGAGGCACATTCCAACTTCTTCGAACAATTAGATCAAAGACAAGTGATATTTCTAGAGCTTGGAAAATATCTTTCTATTTGAGCAGCCATGGATCGTTCTAGATATTGATGGTGTTTCCTTTCCTTACTGTCTAGCAAAGAAGTTTTTTGAAGGATGGGAATGATATGACAAATGCTATTCCAAGACCAGGACCCTCATTTTGGTTTAAAATTAGCTTCTAGGATGTTGTTTGAGAGAAACTATTTAGCTTTAGTACTTGAGCTAGGGCTGTCAATACCTAAATTGAATTGGAAAAATTGGTCAAATCAAACCGAATCAAAACTTTATTGAGTTGGTTTTGGTTCAGGATGTTGTAACTCCCATAATAAACAGAATCACATTGGAATCCGAATGGACCCGAAATCAAACCAAAACCAAATCAAAACCCGAACAAAATCGAAAGCAGTCCAAAATTCATTAAAAAAAATCAAGTTTTGCATAGTTTTGTATAAATTTATATGGAAAATCAAACTCAAACCGGATAGAAAATTGAAACTAACCCGATTACACTAATACAAAAAATAAAATAAAATAAAACCGAAACCAGAATTTCGTTGTTGATTCGATTTCGATTTTACCATTCCCACATCAAAACCAATTCACCTGGATCAAAACCATGCCAAACAGACCAGTTGACACCCCTACTTGAGCCCAATGGGTGGAGGGGTAAAGAAATCATCCCTGTGTATCTTTTAAGTGTTCGCTTCAAGATTAAGTAAGCGAAATTGGTAGCAGAAACGGTGGAGATCACCTCTTTCTGCCATTCCCTGCCGGCCTTCCCTTTGCCTCTTTGGCTCAATCTCCCTTTACCTCCAATATTTGTCTCTTTCGCTTCCACATGTGCTCTTCTTCATCCTTTAAATGATAGAAAGTGGGACAGGTATTAACACCTCAAATATACATGTAGAGCATCAATCAGTTGGGCCTATTCAGATGTCCCACTTTAGAACCTCTCACCCTTACCAGTCCGTTTAAGTAATAAGCCTCCTAGGCTAGACATGGTCCCATTTATAGATGGTCGGTCTGATATTGTTCTTTGATCAAACCATCAATAATTAGGCTAAAGGGGCTTTAGGATGGGCTAATGAGACATTAATCTCTTAATGGGCTATAAATAGGTTGTAAATGTATTGGGCTATGTGAACGAGGTCTAAACATGCTTTAAACACGTCAGCCTGAGTCAAGCTATTCATCGGTTAGACGCCCATTGGGTTGCACCTTGCATCGAAATGACCATTTATAATTAGGTCGGGCTTGAGCTCATTATGTTTATTAAATAAGTTGCGCTGATTTCGTGCTTGACAAGTTGGGCCTACTGGTGTGGGACTGAAATTGACACCCCAATGTCTAGCTACCAAGACACACCTTAAAAAAAAAAAGGTAAATATATATTTAGAGTAGATAAGTACCAAAGAGGGAATTATTTTTTTAGTGGAAGGAAAAGTAATTAAGTGAAAAACATAGCAAAAAGCCAAAGCCCAAAAGTTAGACTGATGGGGGAACCTTATCTGCTTTGAAAACAACTTAGAAAGATGAAATGTCAAAAAACAGGAGGAAAAAACAATTGAATATAAGATGATACATAAAAAAATCTGGAGTGCGGTGCTTTTGAATTGCATGCGTCGAGCCGAGGCCGAGGTCGAGGCAGGGGACAAGTGTGGGTGTGGGTGTGGATTCATAGAACCTACTTTTTACATGTTGAAAGTTTCATACCCTTACACGTTTTTGTCCCAAGGGACACCATTGTTACATGTACCTGTATGAACCCAACTACCAATGTACATATATGTTTGTACATTCCCTTGTATGTATCAGTATAAGATACGTTGTCACATACATGCATAGAGTCATACATATATACGTATGGGTACTTGTACAGGTATACCCCTTCATATATAGAGGCCTACATTCATATATACAGAACTTGGATTCCGGTTATTAGTTACAAGAAAATACTACTGTATTTGGGTATTGTATGAAATACGTACTATGAGAGTGTTTTAAGTTCACTGTTTTACTGCAAGTGCTTCAATTCACTATTTTCATTTTGTTATCAGTTTTCATTGAATACCTCAGTATTACCTTCGGACATACCAATGGGAATTTCTTATGAGAGTATACCTTAAGCAATTTGGGAGTTGTTTTATCTTGGAGGTGAGAATGTACGGTCAACCCATTAGCATACAATTATATGCAGCATTCAAATACCTTAAAGAGAGTATATATACGAGTCAACTCTACTTAAGTGGGACGATTTCTGCTACTGATTCAGAGGATCAATTGAACAAGTAAGTGATATTCTACTTGTAATTATTTTTTCATTAACATAATTGTTTTGTCAAAGTCTTATACTTATTACCTGGACTCTCTTACTTAAATTTAATAATTAAAAAAAAAATGGTAACCTGGTCAATAGTCACATAGACTCTACCTATATTAAAAAATGACAAGACTCATACCAAATCATACCGAGTTATTCAAGACTCGTTTGTTTTACCCAAGTCACAACAAAAATGGCCGATTCTTGTCAAAAATTTGAGTCAGCTTTTCTAAATAGTTTTGAACTAAAATATATTTTAATGATGTTAAATGTTCAATGTCCAAGGTCTTTTGTACTGAGTCTATTGACTATTGAGTGTAAACATCTAAATTTTAATTAAAAAATCATGATTCATGACCATATGACATCTCTAAGTCAGATCTTAACACTTTAATCCAAGGGACAATGTATGATCGGCTTAAAAAAAAAAATTATTCTGTCTTGTCTCATTTAATTTATTAATAATTATTTATTTGCATTGCTTGAGAAAGACAAGTATGGAAATGAGAGGGGAAAATTTTGACATGACTAGCATGGTTTTTGTGATTCAATCCGACTCGCCAAGTTTTGAAGAGCACGAGTTAGATCAAAAACCAAGGGCCCGTTTGATAACGTTTCTGTCGTTTCTGTTTCAAGAAACAGCAGAAACATAAATTTCCGTTTCTAGAAACAGAAACGGAATTGAAGGTGCTTGATAAGTCATGTTTTTAGAAGTCGATAGTAACCAATGAAAAAATGGCCACAAGTCGTTTCCAGAAACGGCGAAACAAGTTCAACTTGTTTCGCCTGGGTCGTTTCTTGAACCATAAATAAGTAAAAATTTCTATTTCTATTTCTGAAAATAAGTGAAACGAAACAGTTTTATCAAACGCTTTTTACTCCGTTTCTGCTGTTTCTGGAAACAGAAACGCGTTTCTTGAAATGTTATCAAACGGGCCCCGAGTTTTCTAACAATGGTTTCAAGAGATCCAAATCTCAAACGGCTCCTTGGAAATCCAAAAATATTTTTTATTCACCCATACATTAATTTAACTGAAAGAGAAGAAAAGAAAGAAGTCCCAATTACAATATTTAGGGTACACAAAATTAGGTCTCCACCTGTAACTCAATGAACTTTTAAAGAATTGTTTGCCAAGGATTATTTTTTCTAGCAATACTATCAAGCAGATGTATTAAAGGAACTTACAGGACTCATCAAATATGCCAAGAAATTCTACCAGTAGTTTATACAACATAACCAAGAAGGCAAAACTTAACACAGAAATCTCCAGAGACAAATTGATCAGATACATCATTAATCGCAATTCATCAGTTTGTTTCAAATATTATAATTGAACACCAAGGCTAACTAAAAAACATCATGGGTAGTACTAATAGATAAAAAGTGTCAATGAGCTGGGTTGGGCTGGGTTTTTCAAAACCTCAGTCCAATCCTAAGGTCTCTTAACTCAACTCAGGCCTAATCCAATCCAACCCTAGGTCATGTTAAGATATTTCAACCTAGATCTAATTCTGTCGGGCTCAACCCAACCTAGCCCTGTCAAAGTTGCCCTAACTGACCATGGCAACCATTATATATTGCCATTTGGATGAGAGAGAAAGACAATTAACCCATTCATTCTCAAACTTTGAAAATCAGTAACCTTTTCCCAAAAAAAAAAAGAAGTAAAGATAGATACGTGTGGTATGATAAAAAGGTGTTGATAGTGTATGGAGACATCAAAAAATATGACATTTTATTTGTTAATGTATTAATGTTTATATTAAATAAGGGATAATTTCATCGTGATTTTTTTATTCTTCTGGTCGGGGCTATCATGGCCGGTGATCAAGGCCTGGCTGAGGAGGGTGGAGGTGATGAAAACGACAATGGTGAGGGTTCTGTGAGGGAGGCAATGGAGATTGCGCCTCAAGCTGCCGCTGTTGATGGTGTTGCTCCAAGGAGATCATCATATGCAAGGCCTGTGGGGAATGCCTCATGGCCAGCGATGGATTCTCTTCCGGAACCAATCCAAGCCAGGAATATCCGACGAATCATGATCCCCCAGTGCGACTATGAGTCAAAAAGGTAAAAATTTAGATTTTCTCTTATAGGGAGGGTTGATTTCAGATTGATCTCCCTAGATGCACTGAGACAAGAAGCAGCAGAAAAATGGAACTTGAACCAAGGAGTGGTGATACACCCTTTTGGCAAGGGGTATGTCATTTTTCAATTCGGATGTGAGGGAGATAAGGCTACTATTTGGAAGAGGAGCCCTTTGAAGATCGGGGGTCAGTTAATCCGCTTCCAACACTGGAAACCGGACTTTAACATCCATGAGAAACAGGTGTGGACTAAACTGGTCTGGATCCGTTTCCCAGACCTTCCCCTGGAATATTGGCATGAGAATGTCCTGCTCTCAATAGCAAAGGCAGTTGGACGACCTGTGGCTCTGGATCGTCACACAAAGCAAGGCTTGATGGGATTCTTTGCTAGAGTCTTGGTTGAAATCGAAAAAAATGAAACGGTGCATCGTATTGAGGAAGTGCAGGTTGAGAGATTGGAGCCTGGAACAACAAAAATCTTTGGGTTCAGGCAAAAGGTTGTGTATGAAGATGGTATAACTCGTTGTGGTTATTGTAAGCGGCTAGGACATAGTGTGGAAGAATGCCGATTGAAGAAGCAGGAGGATGGAAAACAGGCTGCAAAAGATCACGTTGATATACCAGGCACAGTCTATGTAGAAGATGGAGTGGACTCGGATCGAGTCATATCAACTCAGCGAGTTACAGGGAGTGTACCAAATGTGGAAACTGCAGCAAATCATTCTCCTTCCTTAAATGCCTCCTCTTCATCAAATCAAGGTAGCCCTATTTTGGAAGGCCATATTCATGTGGATTTGGATCTCATCCAAAATTCAAATTCAAAAGTCAATCCTCTCTATATGGAATGTAACGGTGGAAATTTACCCCCAAATCAAAACCTTCCCTCTTTGGAGGAAGGCCAAGTGGCTGGATCGGATCAGGGTCGGGTTCTGACCCAGATGATGATGCTCTCTCAGAGTTCGAAGAGGAGAGTTAGCAAGCTGCCTCTAACGCCCCTACCATGGTTGCTCCTACCATGGAACCAGTGAACTCGGCCAGACCAAGTAGCCCTCTAAGGAATGTGGTGACTAGGGGAAGCGGTGGTGTTGCTGGCCAGCCCTCAAGAGGCGGTCACTATTCTAGAATCCTTCCCAGCCATCGTGATTCTCAGATTTCTTGTATTCCAGAGACAGAAATTGCAAATGGGCGTGTGGCTCTAAATTTTCAGGAAGTAGGGGTGGTTGATCGTGCCCTTCTTGCGAAGGAAAAATATAATATTGATACTTTTAAAGGAGGGAAGAAGGGTAAGAAGAAGGTTGGTCAGATGAATAAGTCTGACAAGGTCCAAAATTAAATCCTTCCTCCATGAAGATTTTATTTTGGAATATTAGAGGTGTGCGAAAGGCAGCTGGTATTAGAGCCTTGAAGATGATCCTGAGGGAGCACTCTCCTGATTTTGTATGTTTGGCTGAGCCGATGGTGAAGGCTTCAGATTTTCCTTCTTTGTTATTTAACAAAATAGGGTACTCTGCGGATTTAATTCACAATGATTGGGTGGACAAGGTTCTGAATCTTTGACTTATGTGGAGACAAGGTTCTTCTCGTCCCTCAGTTGTTTCTCTGTCTAACCAACAATTATCAATCATGGTGGATTGGTTGGGTTACTCAGTGGGATTGACCTTTGTTCATGCAAATTGTTTTAAGGTTAGTCGTCGAGAGCTCTGGACTGACCTGGGTTTGGTGGTAAACCCAAATATCCCATGGTCGGTCATAGGGGACTTTAATGCTACTCTTCTTTCAAATGAAAAAATGGGTCCAGGAAGATTTAATGCTAGCTCGGCGGCAGAGTTCCAAGCAATGGTGGACATGTGTGCTTTGGTCCAAGCTCCTTCACAGGGGAAAAAGTTCACGTGGACTAACAATCGTCGCAGAGGAAATGTTGTAGCTATTCTGGATCCAAGTTTTTGCAATGGGAATTGGCTGGAGGTGTTCAAGAATATTCGTCAAAATGTATTGCAAAGAATAGCCTCGGACCATGCCCCTGTTCTGGTGGTCTCAGATGCCATCCCTAAACCAGGTAATCTTCCTTTTAGATTCAATAATTTCTGGATGAATAATGTGAATTTTGAGGATACTATCAGGGAGGTGTGGAATAAGGAGGTGTCAGGAAACCCCATTTTGGTGCTTTCTCAGAAGCTAAAGCAGGTAAAATTTTTTATTAAGAGCTGGGCCAGGAATAATTTCCCTAATGTTGATGAAGAAGTAAAGAAAGCTTCGAAAAATTTGGATTCGATTCAGGAAGAAATTGAGCCCAAGCTGTTGTGTATCCTACTCATCCTTCTACGATGAGACCATCATTCCATGTCCCAATTGTGCTTGTGGTTGCCAAAACAAGAAGAACTGCGTTGAGTAATCCTCTTACTCATTATCCCTACAACATAAAATGTACAGTAAAACAGAGTAGAATTTATAGATATATGACTTCTAAACACTTTGTGGTTGTGAATGGTGATATTACAGAAGTGATTCAAAACTGCTTAGTGTGGTGGGGGTCAACACCCCAAAGAAGGATAACACCCCATTACTGCAGTGCACACGCCATATGTGCCCTATCAGAGTGCACCTCTCAGTACAAATGAGACGGTCGCGAAATCAAATTCGTATCTTGAAGAATATGAATGGTGAATGGATTAGTGACCAGCAGAGGTTGTCTTCTTATATTTCTGAATATTATGAAGCCTTCCATAGTGCCGCTCAGACTACTCCACATCATGATTTATTGAATTGTATCCCCAAGGGAGATTTGTGAGGCAGATGCACTGGGTTTAGAGACTATGCCCTCTTTGGAAGAAATAAAAAACTCTGTTTGGGAGGTGGATCCAGACAGCTCTCCTGGGCCTGATGGATTTCATGGGCAATTCTTTAGAAGAGTTTGGGATATAGTGGAAGCGGACTTTTACAGGGTTGTGAGGCACTTCTTCAGAACGGAGTTTCTTCCTAAGGGTGTGAACAACTGTTTTCTCACTCTAATTCTGAAGGTGCCGGGAGCTGTGACCCTGGACAAGTTTAGGCCGATCTGTATGGGGAATTTCTTTCGTAAGGTTCTATCAAAAATTATGGTAAATAGAGTTTTGGCGCTGCTTCCCAGGCTGATCTCAGAGGAACAAGGTGTATTCCAGAAGGGGAAAATAATATCTGAGAATATCAACATTGCCTCAGAGTTGGCAAATCTGATGTATACTGCAGTCAGGGGAGGAGGTATGGGGATCAAAATTGATGTTCAGAAAGCATACGACTAGCTTTCTTGGGAATTCCTCTTTGAAGTCCTAAAAAAGTTTGGTTTCCCTCAGAAGTGGATATCTTGGATTCATGAAATCCTTGTCTTTACTAGGATTTCAGTCTTAGTAAATGGGGGACCGGTGGGCTTCTTCCCTGTGGTTCATGGTCTTCTCCAAGGTGATCCTTTATCTCCCTTTCTCTTTATTCTGGCAGAAGAAGTGCTCTGCAGAGGGTTAAGAAGCATGGTTGCGGAAGGTGCTCTTAAATCTTTGCCCGAGCCAAGAGGTGTGCTCACTCCATCCCACCTTCTCTTTGCGGACGACATTTTCATTTTTATGAACGCGTCGGCAAAATATGTAAGAAATCTTCACTCTTTCTTAGATAAATATCAGGCCTTCTCTGGTCAGTTTTTTAATCTGGATAAAAGCAAGATTTTCTTTGGGAAGGTGGCCCCTCACAGAAAACAATTTATTAGTGAGTTTTTGGGTATTTAGATATCCAAATTCCCTACAAAATATCTCGGGGTGGAAATCTTCAAGGGAAGAGTCACCAAATCCCACTTGTTGCCTCTGCTAGATAAGATCAAATGTAGACTTGCAGCCTGGAAAGGGAAATTGCTCTCGATGGCAGGTCGTATTGAACTAGTTCGTTCAGTTATATCGAGCATTCCTATGCATAATTTTGCAGTTTATTGGTGGTCTCAGGCATCAATTAAAACTGTAGAAACATGGATGAGGAACTTCATTTGGTCTGGCCAAATGGAAGGTCAGAAAAAAATCACTATCAAATGGGAGGATTGTTGCAAGCCAAAGAAGGAAGGAGGTCTGGGTATTCGGAAGTTGCGAGATGTTAACAGAGCTTATCTATGTAAATTAGTATGGAAGATCAAGCATGAAGATTCTAGAATGAGTCAATTTTTCAGAGCATGGTTTACTACTAGCGGCGGCGATCTCAAGAGCTACAAGTCTTCATCTATTTGGCAGGGTCTAAAAAGGGTGTGGGACTTTGTAACCAATATGGAGAGTTGGACAATAGGAAATGGCGTCAAGATTAGCTTCTGAAAGGATCGTTGGTTAGAAAATTCCTCATTGGCAGAATCTTCTAATCTGGACTTAGAAGCGCTTACTTCGAGGCAGCTGCGGGTGGTGGATTTCATTAGGAATGGTGAGTGGTTCCCAAATGTTTCTTCATCATTCTTGTCTGAATCATTTGAGAAGGCGAAGAGAATATCCCTAACGAATTTAGAGAATGTTTGCCACTGGAAATTATCTTCGTCTGGAGCCTTCTCTTTGGCCTCGGCGTGGGAAGAGATAAGAAGCAAAAAGGCGCCTATTTTTTGGTTTTCCATTCTCTAGAAAGCTCTTCTACAGCCACGACAGGTAGTATTTGGATGGAGGTTAGCCCATGGTAGACTCCCTACGGATGACCAAGTGTGCAAAAAGGGGATTACAATGCCTTCGAGATGTGGGTTCTGTGAAAGGCGGAAGAATATAGTTTCCACCTTTTTATTCACTGTGAGTATATCCAGGCCCTGTGGAATATGTTCTGTGATCTATTTGGTATCAGATGGCAACACTTCACAAGAATGGAAGACTTATTTAGCTGGTGGAAACGTAAAGCAAAATCCATCACATTCTCAAGAGTATAGCTTAGTGGCGCGGTGTTAATTCCTTATGCAGTTTGGATGGAGAGGAATATGAGACTCCACGAGGGTACCTATTGGCATCGCAGGCAGCATTTTGCTATGATTAAAGGAGAGATAGGCATGATTTCGACAGTGCACCTTGGGAAGAACTTGTCCATAGATGATTTGATGTGTGCCAAGAGAGTGTGAATTCCCCGTGTAATTGGCAAGCAAAGAGAAATTTTTGAAGTTCGATGGTGTCTCCCCCCTCAGAACTGGATTAAGCTAAATACTGATGGGTGCTCGCTAGGGAATCTTGGAAAGGCTGGAGCTGGCGGTGTGTTTAGAAATTACAAGCGCGAACCTTTGCTGAATTTCAGAAAATTTGTTGGTGTAAAATCTAACTTTGAAGCTGAATTCTTAGCTCTCATTACCGGCCTTGAACATGCAAAAAACTCTTGTATCCAAAACCTTTGGATCGAGTGTGACTCTGCTGTTGTGGTGTTCTTATTCTCTAAAGGGCTGGTTCCATGGTTTATTCAGCAAAGATGGAGGGGCATTCTCTCTTATTTGGGCTCAATTTCTTGGAAAGTCACTCATTGCTACCGCGAAGCAAATGTGGTAGCTGATTTCTTAGCGAAAACAGCAGCAAGATTTGAATGTAATTCCCCTATCGAGGCCTGGCCCCTTCTCACCTCCAGGGAGCTGGAATTGGATGCAGCCCAACGGCCAAGATTCTGATTCACTTAGTTTTTTTTTTAAAGATCTTTTTGGGTTGTTAGTCTGAGGTCTGAGGTCCTCTCCTATTGATGGCAATGCCGAATGTGGGGTTGATTTCACTTCCTTAGTCTAAGTCTTGTTGAGTTTATCATTCCTCTTGTATATTCTTTTTTTTTTTATTAATTCAATGATCTTTAGCAAAAAAAAAAAAAAAAATATATTATATTTAATGTATATAGTAATATACATTACTGTATACATAGGGTCGGGTTGGTCCAGGCTGGGCTCAACCTAAGGCCTCAACTCAGGCCCAGCCCAGCTTTGCATCAGGCCTAAAAACTTCAGCCCAAGCCCACCTTGTGGGCTGAACATTTAACTCAGGCTCTGACCGGGCTTAAGGTGGGCTAAGACGGTTTCAGGCTGACCGGGTTGAACGCTTATGGAGCCCTGGAGGCTACATTTGATTAGGTGTTTCATACCTCATCCTTGGGTCTATTTTCAAAGGCCACATTTGATTAGGATTTTTTGTAGCTTTGGGGCTTCATACACATGATCCCTTTGCTTGAGCAAATATTACAAGTATTGGATGGTAACTGCTTATATAGAAACTGTCACTGACTCTCCTCTAACCACAAAGTTCTAAAACCATGGTTTCTATTAGACAGTAACAGACACTTAACTGAAATATAGTGTTGGTGCGGAATTGAATTGAACTATTTTCTTTGAAGTAACCTAGATCTTTCATAGCTGAAGCCCTAGGTTCTGGTGCCCATTACCAACAGGCTTCATATAATGCATGATTTTATCTATGGGCTTTTGTTTCTTTTGTTTTGGTAAAGATGGGCTTTTGTTTCAGGCGGAGAAAAGTTTTCTGAATGGGAACATGGCTCCTGCATTAGCGTTCAACCGATGAGAGCACACGGGTGGGCATCAATTAGGGAGTTTGATGGTCATTTTGCATACCCTCAGTGTCTAGGCTCAGGGGCATGCTCCCGGATAAAAGTGTTTGCCCTATGTCAGTGCTCCCCATGCATCTATAGCTCTCTTCCCTCTATGAAAAGACATGCTTACCCTTTTGTTGGGGGAGAAAAGAGAATGACACAAGAAGCACTAATGTATGCCATGCTCCCCGGCAGAAAATTATTTCCCATATAATTAATCTAGTCTAATAGACTGGAAAAGTGATTAAAGGGATTCTTCCTCCCCTTATTACTAAAGAGAACTTTAACATTTTAGGACCAAGTTTTCCTTAAGCCACTGTGAAGGAGAATCCCTTGACCAGATGTATCACGCAACATTAGGGGTCATGTTGGATCGCTCCTAAATAAAGGAATGTTTTAGGACCCTAGGATGATGGCTGGGTGGAGAAAAAACTTATCCCTCCATTTTATTTTATATTTTAGAATAAAACTACGTATTGATGATTATTCTAGGATGACATGGGTACTATTCATGAAACATAAGTCAGAAGCATTACATTGGTTCCAGATCTTCAAGAATCAAGCAAAGAACATGATTAGCAGAAAAATCAAATGTTTGAAATCTAGCAGTGGTGGTGAGTTCAATTAGATGATTTCATAGACTACTACAATAAGCATGGCATTAGAAAACAATTATCAACAACTAGAACACAAGGGGAATCCTACCAAAAAAGAATGAGGGGATTTGGCATCGATATATATATATATATATATATTTTTTTTCAATTTATTTTGGCGTATAATACTATAATGCGTGGGATAAGCTTGAAAAAAAGGTGGGAGTTGTGTATTCATTGGGCCCACTTCCTCCAACCCGGGTATGACGTGGGGTAGGAAATGATGGTTCAGAGGAATATCCATCAGACTAGGAGACCTCCAACTATGTAATAAGAGAAAAACGAAATCCTTCACCCAAAAAAAAAAAAAAACCAAAATCCGTGTCTTGCCCTGCTGTTTGAGAGTTCGATGCTCAGTAACTCAGCATCGAATAATTGAAAAATAACGAACGAAGTAATTCTCTCAACTCCATCTGTTTTATATCTTTTCCAGTTCTTCTTTTTTGGATATTGGTTTGATCGATCTTACATTAGTGGAGTTCATCCCCTTTCTGTTTCAAATGCCAGATCTCTGCCTGCCCATGTTTCGTTTTATTGTTCTTGTTGCTTTTCTCAAACTATAATTCTTGTTTGGTATCCAACTTTTCTGAATTGAGATGGTTTTGAGTTGCTTCTTCTCTCTTAAGAATATAATACGTTTCTGATGGAATTCAGGTTAATGATTCATACAGTATTGGTTAGGATCGTCTCTGGGAATATCTGAATTGATTAGGGTTTTTTTTTTTTTTTTCCTATTTAATTGCCACTTTTTCTTGTGCTTGCGATTCTAATGAGCCAAGTGTTTTCTAGTGGCTTTACTCTGGCTAAACCCAAGCATTGTAATCTTTGCGTAGAATGTGGCAAAATTTGGTCATGTCTTACGATATAAATCTTTGACAGCCTCCAAGAAGGCTAATGGGTCAACTTTCTGAACTCTTCAATACCATTTTGTATTAACCTCCTTTATTGTAGTTGTTCTTTGTAGAACACTGTTTATCTACAATGTTTGCTGAGATTTGGATCAGGTGGATCATGGAATGTGCCACAACTGTGACATATCGTATTAAGGTCAACAATTCCATTGTAGGGCAGGTCTGCCCCTTCCGGGGACTTCGGCAGGGATGCCTTCTTAACCCCCATTTGTTCATCCTTTGTAAATAGGTGCTGTCCTACCATTTCCTTCATGCTGAATCGTTCCGGCCCATCCACGGTGTTAAGACTAGTAGGGCTAGACCTTGTATCTTACACCTCTTGTTTGCCGATGATTGCATGCTTTTCTCCAAAGGGGTAAACAAGAAAGTGATGACCTAATTAGAATACTATCTGATTATTGTCTTGTTTCTGGGAAAGAACTCAATTTTCACAAATTTAGTGTTATGTTTAGACTTAATACTCTTGCTAGCATTATGATGGAGGTGTCATCTACCACTGGTTTCATTACTGTCTTAACCCATTTCAAGTATTTTGGCCTCCCCAATGAATGTGGACATTCTAATCTTACCCTTTCCGTTGGTATCGTTGAACATGTCCAATCTAAAATTGATGACTGGAAAGACTCTTCCTTTTGCAGTGGGAAAGGAGGTCCTCACTAAAGTAGTTGCCACAAGTATCCCTTCTTCTTATGCCGTGTCAATTTTTTTTCTTCCTACTAGTACCATATATGATTTGAACAAAATTAATCTGCATTTTTTGTGGAAGGACAGTAAGGATAGAGGCATATACCAGCAGAAGGAATGTGATGTGCACAAGTAAAAAGGGATGGGGGTTTGGGTTTTCGGGAGTTGAGCTGTTTTAATCTTGCTCTATTGGCTAGACAAGGTTAGCGTTTTTTGCATAATGAGGGATATTTATGGGTGGAGGTTCTCGAAGGTTGAATAATTAATATGAACCTAACAACAGTAAGAAATATCATTAAAGTACAAATAACACTCGTTATCACTTTTTTTTGGGGGGGCGGGAGTAAGCTTATCAGCTATAACATTGAAAATTTAGAAAGTTAGTTTTGTAACATGGAGAAAAACCCCATGCATATATGTATTGGAACCACCATATTACTGAACTCACCTAGGTACTTGCCATATCAATCATGTTGCCCTTTGCTTGTTGCATATCACCTACAGTTTGTTTCCTTTCAAAGATCACACTCCAAATCTTCAAGAGTGATTGATAGGATTGGTGGTCCACCACCTTCTCGTACTCGGAGAAGAAATTTGTTAATTCTTCTTTGGTTACAGTTGTTCTACATTTTCTTCACATTTGGGTCATTTCCCTTGTTTATTTCATTCCTGATTATTCTTTTCTAGTTCACCTTTGATAGATCAGAAAATATGTTGGAGGGGTTGTGGATAGCCTGACCAGATAGTTTACAAGAATGGCATAGTAAACCAGTTAGGCAAAGGGATTGATCGAAAAGGATCTCTTGTTCTTGTTATAAGATCGTGATCGGATCCACATGGAACATGAAAATGTTACTCTTCGGAACAGAGTGGAAGAAGGATAGGCTCAGTTTACTCCTAGTTTCATGCTCTAGGGCTGCCCTTGTCTGTGGTAAGAACCAGAGTACATCGAACTAGGGGCAGGAGTCTTCTTCATCTGTGTCTCAGACACAATGCTTGCAATAAATAAGAAAAAGATTGAATTACGTAGAAAAAAAACCTTGGAACCTTGTTCAGTAACAACGAGAAAGAAAGAATCAAGAGTTTGACTAAGAAAAATTAGAAATCATGATTCAGTTCACTGGACTTCGACCTCAGGAATCCAGAATGGTGAGAAGTAGACAGTTACCCAAAGTGGCCTATGGTGGGAGTATAATACATGTTTAAACTTTGAACTTCAATATTTTTGTCGGAATTTTTTGGTTCCATAGTTTCTTGTTGTTTATCATCTGATGATATAATATTTCATTCATATGAATAATACAATGTTATAATATGATTTATATTATCACATTTGGTGATACATTTTTAATAACAGGATATGCCCGTAGATAAGTGGCATGGAGGCATTCTTTTTTTCCCATGGTTATGTTGCAGGAAGCAATATTATATTCTTTATAGCCATATTCTTCTTTGTTGTTACTATTTATGTTATTTTTATTTGTTTCTTAGTATTCGATTCAATTTCATGACGGATGGTATTGTCACTGAAGTGTTAAAAGCCTTTTTGGTCAAGTATGGAAAGCCATGGTATGGCAGACTAGCTCATAGATTAGTGGGGAAGACACCTACGGAGGCTGCTGCTGTTATTGTGGAGGATTATGAACTACCTTGCTCTGTGGATGAAATTATATCAGAACTTAATCCATCGTTCTCTGATCAGTAATCTTTCCATACACTTAACCTTATTTTACATGTTCTATAGATCTGAAATTTTCTTTGCAGGGATCTGTTGCAATGTAAGTCAAGGAAACCATATTTTTCTGTAAAACATAAACAATGACCAATAGAGACTTGAAGGTAGTTGGCTGTGTAAAGGAACAGGACACAGCCATACTGCACTGATATAGATTGTCATTGCAGATTCAGTGTAAGTAGATTCAATTTTATGTGTTTTCTGTCCAAACACTTATTCTTGCATGAGCATATTGAAGAGCATGTTTCAAGAGAAAATTTTTCTTAAATATGGTATAAATTATTGTTTTCATTACTTTAAGTGGGTTTGGAGATAGCAAACACAATCATGCAACTCCATTGATCATATCCAAATATGGAGCCATAATTTTAGCTGTTCATTTGATTTTAAAAAGGAAAATATGGGGCATGCCACCATTTGAAGATTGTATTTCCTGAACTTTCATTTCCTTTTGATTAACCATATCATAATTTGGTTTATTTTGAGGCTTCTTGTTGTCATATACTGATTTGGTTTTGTAGGGTTAGAGGGTACTTTACCACTTGAACCTTGGCACATTGGAGGACCTGTTGTCAAGGGTTTTGGTCGTGGCTCAAAGGTACTTGGAATACCCACAGGTGTGTAGGGAGCCAAAGTTCCTTAATCACCACTTGTATTCTTGATATGAGCATGTGCCACTTTACCTTGTTAGTTCTTAAGTTTTGCTTCATTGTCTATCTAACTAGACTTGGTAATTCCACTTTGTTCCTTCAGCTAATATATCCACAGAAGGCTATTCAAATATTCTCTCAGAATATCCCTCAGGGGTATATTGGGCTGGGCCATCAACACGAGGTGTCTACAAGATGGTCATGAGTATTGGCTGGAACCCATACTTATTTTGTTTAATTAGTCATTGTCATCTTGCAGGAGCCATGGATACCTCATGACTTTGATGAAGATTTCTACGGTGAGGAGCTATGCCTAAATGTCATTGGTTATAAACGACCAGAGGTAGCACAGAAGGAACTTGTTGTTTTAACCTTTTTATAAACTGCAATTAGGTTTCAATTCATTCATCCATTCCCAATCCATACTTCCTATAATTTTGTAAAAAAAGATCAATTTTTTCTTGAAATATAACAGGCCAATTTCCCGACTCTTGAGAGCCTGATAGCGAAAATTCACTAGGACAGGAGGATTGCAGAGAAGGCCTTAGATGTTCACCAATACGCAAGATACAAGAATGATCCCTACTTGTCAATCTCTTAGCAGAATAATGAGCATCATTCATTAATTTTGCAAACAGTTCTCTTTGCCCCAGTTGTGTTTTACATGCATTACAGAAGCCTTATTTCATGCTACCTGGCCAAAGAAAAGGCCTTCCTTTTTTTCTTTCACAGTCTATTTGAAGGATGTGCTAATGTACTTACTGATTCATGATGCCTCAACTGTTGAGTATTAGAGTTCGAGTCGACACCCTCTGCAGCAAAATGGTGAGGTGCAGTGAGCATCGGACGGCTGAGAGCATCTGAGTATGCGTCCCAAGGGGCTCCCAGCCATCCGATGCTCACTGCACCGGTGCAATGGTTGCAGACAATTTTCACACTTAGTTCTCACCTGCTTATTTAGGCAGTATTTATTCAATAAATTGAAACAAAGAGTTGGATATGACAATTGAGTTTAGCCTATACATGGGATTTTTCATAGATGGAGGGTTGATCATAACGGTGGTGTTCAGCATGCCTGTTTACTATCTAGCCACTGTCCTTATTTTAGATTTATTATCACCATAAGAAAGGTGACCAAAATGTTTCCTCTCACCAAACACATTACGGTTCCAATTGATGAGGAGTCAGCAGACTCCTCACCAATTGGAACCGTAATGTGTTTGGACGCATCGACAACCAGAAAGCTTCCCTTCTTGCACAACACCTCAACTTGGAAAATTTGCATAATCCTCCTCTTGATGATTTGGCATGCATATGTTCAAAACTTGATTGGGTCCTTGAGGCGAAAGAGAAATTTTGGTTTCAGAAATCTAGGCATCTGTTTATTTCTCAAGGAGACAGAAATAATACATTCTACCATACTGTTGCCAAGATGAACATCAGAAAACGAGGTATCGATTCCATTTGCATTTCTGCTGGCTCAAGGACCCATGAACCAATTGACATTGCTAAAGAATTTGCCCATTTCCTATCAGACTTATTCACTACCTCCAATCTTTTGGACCCTTCATTCATTGAATGTTTATTCCCCCCATTCTGCAACCTCTTGAAAGTGAACTATTAAGCAGAATTCCCTTCTTCGGGGAAATTCATAGGGTGGTATTTTCCTTCAGTCCTTACAAAGCCCATGGCCCTAATGGGTTCCAGGCGGTTTTTTACCATAAACACTAGGATCTTATCAACCCTGACATTTGCAACTTTGTTATAAGTTTCTTTTGGCATATCACCCTTCCTTTTGGAGTCAACCATACCCTGATTTGCCTTATACCTAAGAAAGATGATGCTTTTGTGGTAGGTGACTTCAAACCAATTAGCCTTTGCAATATCTCATATAAAATCATTGCCAAGATCCTTGCTTTTAGACTCAAGGGTGTCCTGCACAAAATTATTTCTCCCTTCTAGTCTGCTTTTGTGCCTAGAAGACAGATCTCTGATAATATAATTATTGTGTAGGAGATTTTTCATTTCCTCATAAAGACTAAAGGCAAAATTGGTTATGTTGCAAAAAAATTGGATATGGCTAAAGCTTATGACAAATTGGAATAGGGTTTTCTTAGAGCCATTTTTTACTTCCTAGGGTTTGGAGAAAAATGGGGAGATATTATTAGTTATCTTATAAGCTCCTCATCTTTCTCCATTAAACATAAAGCTCTACTTTTGAATTTTTTAAACCATCTAGAGGAATTAGACAAGGTTGCCCTTTAAGCCCTTTTTTCTTCATTGTAGCTATGGAAGCACTATCTAGGTTGCTTTCTACCTACAGGGACCTCAACCTTTTCAAAGGTATTAAAGTGGCTCGGAGCTCTCCTGAAATATCTCATCTTTTTTTCTCTGATCATACTTTTATATTCTGTAGAGCTACTAGCGAGGATGTCTCAACCATCAAATGCATACTGGACTTGTTCTCTGATCTATCAAGACTCACGGTTATCTATGTTAAAAATAGTTTAGCATTTAGTTTCAATGTAAACCAATTCCTTAAGAATTCTCTCTCAAACATGCTTGGGATTAAAGAAATGAATGTTGATTCAACTTATCTGGGGTACCAATATTTTTCACCCTAGATCCAAAGTGTTAAGTTGCCATATTGTAAAGAGGGTTGACAAAAACTTGCGTTATGAAAAGTTAACCTTCTTTCTTTTGCAGGCAGAGCAATCTTGATCCAATCAACTCTAGCCTCTATCCCCTCTTACCTTATGTCCTTTTGCTTTCCCTAAAGCCATTTGCAGGAAACTGGACTCTATATCTACACTTTTGGAATGGTGATTCAAACCATAACAAGAAATCTTATCTCATTGGATGGCATGAAGTCTGCTCACAAGGTGGCCTAGGTATTAGAGGTTCGGAAATCCAAAATAAAGCACTCCTCCTAAAACTTGGATGGTGTCTCATAACAGAGGAAAATTCTCTATGGGCTCAGACCTTAAAAAGGAATTATTTTCCAAACAAGTCCATCTTCGATCCCGATACCATTAAAAAAAGGGAATCAGCCACATGGAATAGCATTGTAAGTATTCTCCCTTTACTTAAGAAGATGGTGATTAGAAAAATTGGAAATGGAGCCGACACCTTTTTTTAGACCGACCCTTGAATCTGTCATTACCCCAACTTTACTCTACCATCTACTTCAGGTTTGACATATCCCCCTCTAACTTGGGTTAGTGATTTGATCTGTGGCAATGAATGAAATACTGGACTTTTATCTTCTTTGATTCCTCTCCCGACTACCAATAACATCTTAAAAGTCCAAATTTCATTTCATAATGACTTTTGGTGATGCCCCCTTCAAAAAAAGGGTGTACTCACCACCAAATTGGCCGCTAGTTTCTCATCATGTAACACATCTACTAATCTGGTTGGAATCTCAAACAGGTGTACCTGCATATCCCTTTGCTCTCATTGGTGGCGATTCTTCTAGAAACTAAAGATCCATCCGAAATTTAAGCTGTTCTTCTTTAGAATTGCTCATAATGGATTACCTACAAAAGATATTGTGGGTAAATGAATTGAGATGGATCAATTTTGTGGCTTGTGCCATAAACAAAATGAGTCTTTATGGCATATCCTTATCTCCTCCGAATTCACCAAAGAATATGAGCGGCTAGCCATTTGGGGTTAAGAACTAAATTCCTTTTTGCACCTTCTTTTCAATCCCTTATAATGCACTTGTTTAATTCTATGAATGTTCCTGCTAATGATTTAAACAATTTCTTTAGCACTTTTATCATCACTTGCTACTTTCTATGGTCTCTTCGGAATCGGGTTATCTTCACCATGGTAAAGTTGAACCCTTTTTTCGTTTTAAAACAAATACATGAGTGGATCTCTCACTTGGGAAAGGTAACACATGACCTTATACCTTTTAATCATAATAAGAACCTCCACAATTGGGTAATTCTGAGCATTATGTCAACATTACTGATATGTTCGGCAGTCATTGACCCCAAGAAAAATATTGTTGGATGGGCTACGTGCGTTATAAACGAAGGAAAGTGTGTCTCATTATATGCTAATTATATGATGACAGGGCAAGCTTTGGAGGTCAACGCTCAAGGTATACTCTATGGGATGAAGCAGGCATCAGATAGAGGATGGATTATAGAAGAGATATGAAATGATTCTAAGGAGATAGAAGATCTTTTTTCTGAGGAGAGAACTAAACTGCGGCCCTAGAGCTCATTACCACTGTTGCTTGATGTCCATAATGCTTTGTTTAAAACCAATTTTTGTTTTAGGCCCAACAACGATCTAGTCATCATTAAACACAGCTTAGCTAAAAGGGCTATGAATAGTAGGCTCTACATTAACACTATTAAGCTAGACATTAATGTTCTATCTTATCTTCCTTAATTAATGAAGTTTTTTATTTTCATAAAAAAAAAAAAAAAAAAATGTTTGTATTCTGTGGGGCATCATTACATGAAACTTTTTACCAAAAAAAAAAAAAAAAAAGATTACATGAAACCAATTTCCTTTTTGGGAAAAAGAAAGCTGGTGAAATAAAAAATCTCATTCATGTTGATGCCCCAGTATGCTTTCATTAGCCTTCACGTTGATGAGGAGCCATGTGACTAGGCAGCGATCTCTTTTTCTTTTTTTATTTCCTTCTTTCTTCGAGGTTGGCCTAATATGTCCAATCGAACTACATGTTTGGTCCATTTCAACTCTATGATCCATCATCTAATGGATTTTCTTCCATGCAAATTTAACCATTTAGGGCTGGGTTGGCCCTAATTGACCCTGATCTCCTTTAACAAGTATTTTTTGCTTCATAATGCAACATCACTACTCTAAACTCGGTTCAACAAAAGATTTCAGGAACTAAAGACCCATGTCGTTGCATAAACAACTTGATTAGCAAGTCTATTGATGAGTAAAAGACAAATACCCGTGTTTGCAACCAAATTAATAATTACAAATATGTGTGTTTGATCCAATTTTCACTGGATGATGAAACAACGAATTCGGCTCCTCACCACACCACAATAAACCTGATTTTTTGCGAAGGAAAAAAACCTTTGCCAAAGTCAATCATTTTTTGTCGGCACATCTCTTTGTGCCATGTAAAAGGATGATATGGTGACTTTGACCATTATGTGTTAAATTTTAGACACAACCAATCATTTTCCTTCTCATATAATGGCACATCCTCCCATATAATTTTTTATATGGAAAAGAAAAACAAATCATTAACAAGAAAGATAATATAAGACATTAGTGTTTGTGGTGAATTTGGGGATATTATATTTGGTTGTTAGTACTTTGTGTGCTATCCTACACATTAATAGTACCATTTCGTTACTGGGTCCAAGATATATAAAAGTAACAAACAAAAAAAAATTATACACATCCAAGAAAAAGGGAAACTTCGCTCTTAGGCCATGAAGTAGTACCAAAGTCAACAAAAAGATTTCCTAATTCTTCCGAGTCGCTCCACACCTCCATGATTTTCTAGCCATCATCCCAAGCCTGCTTTAGACTAAGGAGAAATCCCCTAGTGTAGGCTTCAATTCTTTTTCCTGTAATTAGGTAATCATCACTTAATGAGATACATTCACTTTGATTGATAACACAAAATACCCACTTATAATATTGTTGATTGTATCAGTGACTCCCATACAAATAAGAATTTGTGGGTTCACATTTCGGGAAAATAGATACCATAGGGATGGATGTGTGGATTGGAGTCACCTGTTGTGGGGTAGAGTGGCAGGGTAGTCTATTGCTTCAAATGGGAAAGAATCGAAAAGGGATTAGGTCTAGCCTGACTAAAATTCACCTTATTTCTAGGAATTCATATGAAATATAACGTTATAACAAAATTACTAAAAAAATTAATTTAAATCATCATCCAGAAGAAAAGTGAAGAAATACATAATCATATGGTTGAATGAATATAAAGAGATAGCTTCGGTGCGGAGACCCAAAGGGCTAGCTACCAAAATTTTCTTAGAGAAATCACAGGAGAGAAAAGTATGCCAAATAGATTCTTTCTGATTTAGGCATAATCTATAGGTGGGATCCACATCTATTCATTTTCCCAATATGTCTTTGTTGGGAATTCCTCTAAAAAACGATCTTAAATTTTGGGTGTTGTTTGATTTTCCGAAGAAAATGCCACCAATGAGAGCATAGAGATATAAGCATACACATCTGTTTAATAATCCAACTTTGTTAGTAGTAGATCTAGAAATTAAGAATTTTGCAGCTAGTTTGGTAGTGAGTACCCTTTTTTGGAAAGTTTACATCACCAACCATCATTGTTAGTGAAGATTGGAATTCTAAAAATATGATTGACAAGGGGAGAAGGGAGCAAAGCTGATAGTAATTTAGCATTTCAAATATTTCCCATAATGAAATCACTTTACTTGTCTAAATGAGGCATTGCTTCAATACCATTGGAACTTGCCAAAGTAAAGTTAGTAAATTGAAGGTATCCATGGATCGGACTAGAAATTTATGGTTGAACCATTACTGATTTTAATAAAAAAAAAAACAATTTTCTTTAAAGTAGGAGACTACTTACAATGTTGTTCCAAGTCATAGACCCTCTTTTTTTTTTAGAGTTGTAGAGTAAAAAATTAACCTATTGGGGAAGTACTTCATTGTAATAATTTGTGCCTACATGAAATTATTATCATTGAGGAGGCACTATCCCAGCTTCAAGGGGAGTGCTTTATTTTGGGTCCCGGAAGTTTTTAGACCCAAACCTCCTTCAGATTTAGGTATGCAAACCTTGTGCCACCCTATTAGATGTATCTTCATAATTTGATGCAAATCACCATTCCAAAAATATATGTAAATGAGTATAATTTCCTACAAATTGCATTAGGGAAAGCAAAACAAGACATTAGATAGGATTATGTGGTAGATAGAACAGATTGGAACAGGACCGATCTACTTACATAATACAAAAGGTTAGCCTTCCAGAGTGAGCTTTTTATCCATTCTATTGACGATATGTGAAAAACCTTTACATCTTGCTCTTGGGTCGAAAAGATTAGCACCCAAATAGGTAGAATCTTCTTTCATTTCATTTTTTTTCCATAGCATGACACAAAGAGGATCTAATTGCAGAATCAGCATTTGAGGTGTGAAGGCCAAACCATTTTTGCCACCATTAATAACAGGACTAGACAAATTAGAGAATATGTCAATTATGCACTTGAGAGTTGAAGTATCCTCGTGGGTAGCTCGATAGAAGAGGAAAGTATCGTTAGCAAAGAACAAAAGGAAAATTCTAGGTGCTTGCCACACAACCTTAATTCCCTTAAACATGTTGAGTTCCCGATAAGTGGTGAAAAAACAGGATAGGGCCTCCATGGCCACAACAAACACAAAGAGGTTAAGAGGGCAACCTTACCTAATGCCCGGAGAAGTTTCAAATAAATTCAAAAGTCGACTCCCTGAATTTAATGGAAAAAGAGGAGGAGCTGAAAAGGTAGCTAATCAAATCCCCCACTTGTTACCAAAACCCAGGTAGTCAAATAGAGCTTGCAGGAAACCCCACTCCAGACCGACATAAGCCTTTGCCATATCCAATTTAATTGCAGCATACCTACTACGGCCCTTAATATGTCTAATGAAATGGAATAGGCAATAATGTTATTGTCAGAAATATATCTTCCCAGGACAAAGGTAGATGGGAAAGGAAAAATGATCTTAGGTAGGATTCCCTTCAATCTTCATGCAAGGATTTTAGCAATAATTTTGGAGGAAAGAATAAAAAGGTTGATTGGTCTAAAATCCTCCACCTGATGAGCCTAGTCTATTTTGGGGATGAGACAAACTAGGGTATAGTTAATTCAGAAGGTAGAGATATCTCTCTGAAGAATTTGATGACAAAGTTATATATATCCAGATTGATGATGTCCCAAAACTTTTGGTAAAGACTACTTAAAATCCATCAGACCGTGGAGCCTTATAAGCCCCAAAAGGAAAACAATTCTCATGATCTCATCAAGAGAGGGGATACGAGAAAGCAACTCAGGTTTTTGGGTGTCCAGAATAGGGGAGAAAAGACACTCGATGAACAAGATCAAGAGGATTAGATGTGGTGAACGGTGAAGATAGGTAAGCAACAAATTCAATTGCCATGCCATAGTGCCAATAATTTTATTCCTATACTTCAAAGAATATATAGTCAATATTTCTCTTACGGGAATTAACACAAACTACAGTATGGTAGAATCTCAAATTTCTGTCACTCTAATTGATGTGTTCGCCTAGATTTTTAAAACTAAAATTTCTCTTCAGCTTTCAAGATCCATTCAAGCTTGAAAGAAATATGAGTGACAACTCATCCAGGGGGGAAGATAATTTTTCCATATTGAGATGAGTTGAATCCCAAACAAAAATTATAAAATTGATATGTATAATAATCCGATAAATATGATTTACATTTTTCTTAAAACAGAAAAAAGATAAAAAG
>NC_056566.1:27511169-27521449 GCF_013358625.1 Macadamia integrifolia | reverse complement strand
ACTCAACGGACCCTTTTAATCTTGTAAAACCTTTTCCCGGCTTCGGCTTGGTGCAAAAACGAAATAAGACCTACACTCTCAATCAGAGGAGAACTCGACATTTCAATGACTAGATACAACCTAAAACCCTAAGTCAGCTGGAGGCCCGAATCCACCTTAAAACCCTAATTGGACCCGAAACCCTAATCCGGCCCAGGACCTCTACATAGCCAAAGCATGCCTGATCTTGTGGCACTTAATATTAGAATGATATATACTAAAGATTTGATTCTAAGTACTCTTTGATGGTGTGGGAACAGTATGAACAAGGATTGTTAGAGATACCCTCTGTTTTCAATAAGGAAAGAGTGTCTTTCCTTGCAAACCTCAATTTTTTCTAAGCCAAATTAAACCTCGAAACACATTCCATTGGATAGTTCTAGGAAAGACAATTTGAACAATATATGGTGAACAAATATTGAACCACCAGATCTCTCGAAATCACTTCCAGAATTCGGAAACCCTAATTAGGGCAAACCTGCCAGGAAAATGACCATTGTGCCTCTTCCCCTTGCTAAAAAACTATAAATAGGGATTTTTCCCCATTTCAAAATACACCAGCACACCAAGAGTTGAGGAGTTCCGAGCTAGTGAAGAAAATCCTCTCATGCCTCTCCCAACATCCTCTCCCATCCCTCAGCCTAAGATTCCCTCAGATTCTCTTGCTTTGACTTACGTGTTAAACCTTTGAAAATCGAAAAAATCTTAAAAAATTTGGAAAATTCCCAAAACCCTTAGAAAGCCTTAGGAACCTCAAGAATGTTCCTAACCCAAAGATTCGTTAGATTTCTTGAGATTCCCTTACATTGATTCTCGTGCCCAAAATCTAAAAAAATTCATAAAAATATAAGAAATTCCCTAGTCATTATAGTTGTAAGAAGTCTTCCAAAGCTGTTAGAAAGCCCCAAAATCTTAAGATTCTCTAAGTTCCTCTAGATTCTCATAGATTCCAAGAACTATGCCAAAATTCCCAAAAAAAGTCTTAGATATTCCCAAAAATTATCCAAAGCAATGAAAGGTCATAAGAAGGTCAAATTCTTTGAAGAAGGAAAGAAGACGATCAAATACACCTCTGCTTGAGCTAGGGACACTCACCAAAGTTTGTGTCCGCAGTAACAGGGGCCCTCCCCTCTTGACTCGAAATAGGGTTGAGCTCAGGTATATTCTTTTAACTCAATAGCCATGATGTAGACTCTTATATCATATATAGTAGTGTAAATAGTAGCATAGAAATAATCTAGCCAAGCATGTAGTGTAGGATTAATTCGAGGAAAATGTTCGTGCTTAAGCATCTAGTATGAAGATTGGTTCAACCAGGTGAAGTGGGTGCCTAACATCTTCCCAACTCCACAACCTGACACTTACCCTCATCTTTAGACCAAACTAATTTTTTTGATCCTTTCCTTATGGATCGGGCCCAGGCATCAGGTCCTAAGCCCTAACCCTACGTGGTGACTCCTAATCTTATGTTTCCCAAACCCTGATATTGAACCATTATTATTGTTCCTTTTAAAAATCCCTAAGGTAAAGATTCCATCTGGATGCCGGAATGAGGGCGAGTTCCAGCCATTACCCTTATAGTGGCAACTCAATTGGGGATTGATTTCAAACTTCCAACACTTAATGCTACTATTAAATGCAAGAACATCCTCCCTGTACAATCATTTTTATGAAAACATGTTTGGGTACCACATGTTTGTAATTGTTTGCACTACCTGCATCATGCATCATACTTGAAGCAAACTCATCTGACGAGGGTATTCTTTATTATGCCAGCACCCTCAGGGAGGTCTGTGTATGTCATATCATGTACTCTGAGATCAGATGATAGCCATTTTCTTCACAAAAGTACTCAAAATGAAATCGTGTTGCGAAGATGTCCATTATTATGCTAACACCCTCAGGGAGGTCTGTGCACATTATGGTAGCATAGTTAGTTTTTTTCTGAGTGGTAGGAGTGTATTCCCATACTCTTCATTGGACAACAACGACAAGTTTCAACAAGCACATGTTACACAATGAATTACAATTCAACCAAACACTAGAAGAACTCAAAATTTGAACATAATCCACATCCTCGGTGGAGAAATCACAGCCTCTATGACAGACAGGTCACCAAGTAATGGTCAAGTTCAATCCCAAGTGAAAATATCAACAAGAGAATAGTCATAACTCAGACAATCCCAAGCAACAACATCTTAAGCATCCGAACTAAGGTATTTAAAACATTCAAACGGAGATGTTATTCTCATGCCCTAATCTGGTCAAATGTACACTTTTGTAATAGGTCTTGCGTCGAATGTTGGCTACATCAATGATTTTTGGATCATGAAAATCTACTATATGTAGGGAAAAGATGACTCTACATGTCAGTGCAGGGCTTGCTAGTCAAACTGGTAAGGATTCAAACCTTCCAAGCCTAAGCGGTGAATGACCTAACTCCTTCTTACTTGACAACCACTATGGTGAGAATGAAATGGAACAACCTTGCACAAATGCCTAGGAAATCCCCCTAAGAATTGGCACAAGTGGGCTAAAAACCAATAAGTGTAGCAATTGTGCAGGCCACCATCATTACCCTACCAGTTGGATAGTCACCTACCGATGGGCTTGCTATACTGAATTGACTTAATTGCCCTTGGGAATCTACTTTGCACATCATGGCTAACTCTACCTATGATCCTACACCACAAGGAACCTATGCTCTTAACTTGCACACCTTCTAGATCCAAGGTGGTGGGTCCCTGTGACTCGACTACTGGATTAAGCCATTTTGGTTCTCACTCAGTACACATAGGCAAACAGACCTTAAGGCCACCCCCTATACGAGGTGGAAATGAGATTAGAAGCTCATCTCTTACCTGAGAAAACATGGGAAAGGGAGAGAAAAGAGGAGAAGATGGAGAACAAGAGGAAGTGAGAGTGGGAAGTGAGAGTGGGAAGCTTCCTAAGTTGCCCAATTGTTGTCGAGTACCTCCGAAGGTAAGGATACGTTCCCTAACCCCATTTCTTCTCTATTTTGGTTTTATGTGGGTAATGGACCAAGGATTTTAGGGTTGGAGTGGTGCACCTTCATCCTGGTGACTTTTGTTAGCCAGGGCAGCTTGCATTGTACTCCCCCGTATGTTTCCGGAGCTTAAAATGAGCTACACGAGCTCCGGGTCATTCTGAACCAAATAGGGAAGTTCGGGTTTCATCTTATTTGGCATAACTCCCAAATGGCTCGATGGAAATGCTATCAACCAGATTTAAACGAAAATTGGGAAGACCCTCTATGGTCCCCATGGAACAATCCTTGACAATCGGACCCATGACAGCAAAGCTCCATGAAGTTGCCAAACATTTGGATTGGTCACTAGCAGAAACCCACCGTTAGGACCACTCCCAATCGGTGGCTAACTACTGGTGACTTTAGAAATCCAAATTAGTTATTGTTTCCTCACCAGTAGGACCCACCGACAAGAATAGTCACCTACAGGTGGGTCCACTATACTATAAAAAATGATAGTTTTGCTAATTTTCTTGGGACCTTCCATGGGACCCTCATGAAAACTTTTGACATGTGTTGACACCCATTTACCCTTGCAACTAGGCAAGAGAAGATCATGTTCAACTAGGCCTAGTGGGGTTCAGTTCGAGTATCCAAACTTGGAAATTTTATTCACCTATTTGAGAAAATTAGGTGAGTGATAGTCTGAACTTATTTTGGAGCGTTTTATACAATTAACATAATATGCATGCCATAGCAATTATATTTCATTAATTCAATCACATGTATGCTATATTTGAACTGTATGAAATTTTTCATCATTGATGAACTATTTATATGTTTCGATTATGTAAATGGGATCCGATGTGGACGAGGGGGATTCTGATACTGTGATCACCATGTGGATGATTGCATCATGCATTGAATGTGCATTAGAGTTAGATATGGCAATATACGGTTTGGCCAGTGGTAATTTCGGTACTGTGTAAGCTATGGTCATATTTGGAAAGATGCACGGTGTGATCGATGTTAATTCTAGTACTATGTATCCCATACTAAACTATATGTATACTAGATAGATTTAGACATGGATGCAATGTTGTCAATGGTAATTAAGGTTATCGTATTCCATATTACTTGTATCACTATAAAATATATATACTTTATTATGGTTAGGTCTGCATTTCCTACGATCCCCTTCTAATAGGGGGTGAGGTGTTGGATAACCATCGTGGTATATTTGATGAATACTTTTGGAATGTCAATTTTGCAGTATGATGTGATTGTTGCAGATGCAAAAACTAGTATGGTGCGGTCGATAGTAATTCTGATGTTGTGACTATCAGGAGGGGGTTCTCAAGAGTTTTCTAGGTAACCAATTGTCACACCCCGTTCACACCGAACCGGGCCAATGACCGAGTTAACACTGGTTAACCCAAACCTGCCAGGATCATCAGATACTGTATTCCACCACAGCATACACACAACTAATATAAACCCATCAGATCAGCAGAAGACTAAGTTTTACCTGTGAATAATCCCATAATACTTGATACCCGGATAGTGATACAATAATTATATACATTTGGGCCCGAAGGCATGATATATACACAAAAAGAATAAAATTCAAATATCAAGTACATAAGGAAATCCACCAAACAATCAGAGTACACAGCTCGGCTCGGTATCAAGGCTGGAGCTCAGCTCAGCATCAAGGGTCGTGCCCAGCTCGGCATCACATAGAAGAGCTCAGCTCAGCCTCAGAACTGCTGTCCCGCAGCACAGCTCTCACACGAGCAGTCAACGCCGTGCTCTAACTCCCCAGGGGTCCACCAGTCCGCTTCAGGAAACTCGACTGTGGGACCCACCCCGTGCTCCTCAGATGTATGACCTGCAAAATCATCTAAAAAGGGGCGTATACGTGGAATGAGCTCACTAGCTCAGTAAGTAGAAAGATGGACCACACAGCAGTCCACACATCACAACACATCATATGCACTACATGCCATGCTGTACATTTTAAATCACATCCACCTAAGCAACATTACTAAGTCCTCGGTTTTAGTGCTACTACAACCACAGTGAGCGTATACTCCGGGTACGAGCCGTGAACTCCCTCCCACGATACGCCCATAGGGCTGTTGGAGAAGGCCCACCGTTAGTACTCAGAAAAGTAAAGACAATGCCGTCCACCGGCTCTCAACAGAAATGTAAATGACTGAAAATAAAGGTGCTGACTCTAGCAATTTAAAAGCAGTACGATTGGCCCTCTTGAATGTACCACCGGGGTTGCCGACTATCCTACATGACCCGCCGGGCGTTATGTCTAACTGCCACAGTGACCCGACGACCGCGACCACTGCTTCCCCCCAAATGATAACCCAACACCTTAACCCCTGTTGGGAAGGGTCGTAGCACGGGATGGTGAGAATCCTAATACCGCATGCTCCTATATGACAATAGTACGATTGCATAGTGCCTTCGTGTCCCATTCCACGGGCCACCAATGCATTCATTTCCAAGCTGACTACGACATCTAGTCTATCAATGCATCATGCACAATGATGTCCACAATCAACATATGAACATCTCATTCAATTGGCATTTGAAAAGTAAACATAGCACATATGCACATCAATGTGTGGAATGACTAATCTACATAGCATATTCATGATGGCATGACTAGATTAGATATAATTAAATGAATACCAAACAATGCCTTGAAACAAGGCCAAACGTCCTCTCCCCACTTACCTGTAGCGTACAAGAATCCCTGTTCGGTACGGGTGAGATCCGGTGCGAATCGGGTAAGATTTGGTGAACCTAACATAATTGAGCGGGGTTAGTACTTCACCATTTTAGGATCAAAATTAATGAAATCTGATGACAAAATCATGTTTAGAACGTCAAAAGAAGGTCACACGTCCGATTTGGGTCCAATCGGACATAAGGATCACCCTCGGGGCCACACGAGTGGGTCAGACAGGTGGGTAGTCTGGCCCACCGGTCTTACCCACCGGTTGGGACCGGTGGGTAGGGGCCCGCCGGTATGGCCCGCTGGTTGTACCCACCGGTTGGGCTAGGGACCCCTACTAGGACCGACGGGTAGGGGCCCGCCGGTATGGCTCGCCGATTGGGCCCGCTGGTTGTGCCCGAAGGCCCCCTGCCTTCTAAGGTGGGTGCCCTCAGGAGGGTAGGGGCCCACCGGTTGTACCCACCGGTCTTGGCGGGAAACACCCTGTTTCTTCCCAACTTCCTCCATTCTTTGGGGATTTAAATGGGGCTTTTCCCAACCCATTCTTCACACCTTCAAGGTCCTATAGGATGGTTCTAACCTAGATCTAAGTTAGAATCAAGTGATGTGAAAATCATCTTACCTCCTTTGCTCAAGAACGACTTCAAACCCTCCAATCACTTCAAACTCACAATGCTTCTTCTACCTTGTCAATATCTCTTCAAATCCTTCAAGATCAACACATAAATCATCTATTAAACCTTAGATTCATCATTTCAAAGGGGATTTACAAGATCTCAAGAAACCATACTCGAATCAAGGGTTTAAAGCTTGGGTATGGTGAATATTCACAAAACCCAACTTTGCTTACCTCTAACTGTAGATCTAGAGTTGAAGATCACTCTCCCGGCGCCCGAATGGGAAGATCGAGCTTCGGCGCCGCTGAAATCCCCCTTTTCTTCCTCTTCCTTCTCTTCCCTTCTTCTTCCCTTTCTTTTCTCTCTCCCCTTTACTATCTTCACCAACGTACAGGTGACATAAATGGAAAGAAAAGAAAAACATAAAGCTTTATATACAATTCCTAATTAAGTGAATAGTGCACATGGGTGGGTCACTCAGGTGGGTGGGTGCACCCACCTGTCCTACCCACCTGAGGGCCAAAACTTGGGATTTTGACAGGGTTCGGGCCTCGGCACGAACCCCACCCCTAGCATACGATGTAGCATACGTATATACCTTAAAATACAGATATAATACCTGTTTAATCCGTACATGGCCTTATGGTAGGTGCATGTACACGGCTTGGGCACTCCCGTCTCTTCTGGCACTGGCTCGGACTTGTCGGGCCAACCGGTGTTTAAGGTCACCCGTGCCATCATAGCCCATAAGGAACCCACTCTAATTTCCTCCGGCTTGGTTCCTGCATGGTTAAACCGGCTCAACCGTGAAATCAGACCGGGTTTAAGAAGCGGGGTATTACATTACCCCCCCTTCTGAAAAATTTCATCCACGAAATTACGTACCTGGTTGATCAAAAAGGTGAGGGTACTTGGCTCGCATTTCATCTTCTACTTCCCAAGATGCTTCTTCAAGTGAGTGACCAGCCCATCGCACCTTTACATAGGAAATAGAGCGGTTGGGAAGGGTTTTCACCTTCCGGTCCAAAATTTCAGCTGGCTGTTCTGTATAGGTCATATCAGCCTCTAGGTACTCTGGTTCCATGGGTAGTACATAAGATGGATCATGCACGTATCTCTTCAACATTGATACATGGAATACGTTGTGAACATCCCCAAGCGAAGGTGGCAGAGCAAGCATGTAGGCTACTGAGCCAACCCGGGATAAGATCTCAAATGGTCCAATGTATCTTGGGCTCAACTTCCCCTTTCTGTGAAACCTTTGCAACCCTTTAGTTGGAGAGATTTTGAGAAATACCTTTTCTCCTGGCTGAAATTCAATATCTTTTCTGCGGGTGTGCGCATAGCTCTTTTGACGGGACTGAGCTGCTTTAATCCGTTCTCTAATAACGTCGACTTTGTCGCAAGTCATTTGGATCATCTCAGGTCCTAACATTCGACGTTCGCCTACCTCATCCCAATACAAAGGAGTCCTGCACTTTCTGCCATATAACGCCTCATATGGAGCCATCCCAATTGTAGCTTAGTAACTGTTGTTATATGCAAACTCCATAAGAGGTATATATTCTTCCCAACTGCCACTCATCTCCATTGCACATGCCCTGAGCATGTCTTCTAATATCTGTATGGTTCGCTCCGACTGACCATCCGTCTGTGGGTGAAAAGCTGTACTCAAATTCAGCTGTGATCCCAAGGCACGCTGTAAGCTTGTCCAAAATCTGGAAGTGAACCTTGGGTCCCTATCTGAAACAATGCTCATTGACACTCCATGTAAGCGCACTATATTGTCCATGTAAAGTTGTGCTAGTTTGGCCATGGAGAACTTGGTCTTGATAGGAATGAAATGAGCAGTCTTGGTGAGCCGATCAACGATCACCCATATCGCGTCCATTCCCTTAGGTGTACTTGGTAGTCCGGTGACGAAGTCCATTGTAATCCTTTCCCACTTCCACTCTGGTACTGGAAGTGGCTGAAGAGTACCATAAGGTCGATGCCTTTCAGCTTTTACTTTCTGGCAGGTAAGACAAGTCGCCACATACAAAGCTATGGTGACTTTCATGTTTAGCCACCAGTAACTTCATTTGAGGTCTTTGTACATCTTGGTACTTCTTGGGAGGAGCGAGTACTCGGAGCTGTGTGCTTCTCTCACTATCTTGTCTTGTATATCCAAATCATCGGGTACACACAATCTGTCTCGAAACATCAATGCCCCATCACTGGCTAAAGTAAAACCTGGGTCGTTCATGGTTTGATCTTGAACCTTAACTCTGATCCGCTGCAATTCAGGATCCAAAGGTTGCTTCATTATCACCTCTTGCCTAATTTCTGGATGCACCTGTAGAGCCGTCAAGGATACAGTCAACCATTTAAGGTTTTCCGGTTGAGGTTCAAGCTCTAAGGTTACCCATTCATACAAGAGGGTTTCGTCCATCAGCATCGCCTCTTACGCGAGTGGTGGACTGACTGCTAACTATGAGAGCGACACAGTCTGTGTCTTCCAACTCAATGCATCTGCCACTACATTAGCCTTGCCGGGATGATACTAAATGTCGCAGTCATAATCCATCATGAGTTCAAGCCATCTCCTCTGTCTCATGTTCAAATCCTTCTGGGTGAAGAAGTACTTCAGGCTTTTGTGATCACTGTATATCTCGCACTTCTCCCCATACAAATAATGTCGCCAGATCTTAAGGGTAAAAATGACTGCAGCTAGTTCCAAGTCATGACTGGGGTAATTCTTCTCATACTCCTTTAGTTGTCGGGATGCATACGCTATTACCTTACCGCGTTGCATGAGAACACAACCCAACCCAACTTTGGAAGCATCGGTATAGACTGTCCTTCCACTTGTGCCTTCAGGAATAGTCAGCACAGGGGCAGTCACCAACCTTTCTTTCAATTCCTGGAAGCTCTTCTCACATTCCTCTGCCCAGTCAAATTTTGCACCCTTTTTAGTCAATTTGGTCATTGGTGCTGAAATCCGATTAAAATTCTCGATGAAGCGACGGTAGTATCTAGCCAAACCCAAGAAGCTTCTAATTTCAGTAACATTCTTGGGGCTTTCCCATTCCACTACTGCTTTCACCTTAGCAGGATCTACTTCGATTCCGGCTTTAGACACTACGTGCCCCAGGAATCCAACTTGTTCAAGCCAGAATTCACATTTACTTCAAGTGTTGAGTGTGCTCCTCTTCGGTCTTGGAGTAGATCAAGATATCGTCAATAAAAACAATTACCCATTTTTCGAGCACATCCTGAAATACTCGATTCATTAGATCCATGAATGCTGCCGGCGCATTGGTTAACCCGAAGGACAACACTAGGAACTCATAATGGCCGTATCGAGTCCTAAATGCTGTTTTGGGTATATCACTACTCTTTATCTTGAGCTGATAATAGCCGGACCGAAGGTCTATCTTTGAAAATACCCTGGCTCCCTGCAACTGATCAAATAAATCATCAATGTGTGGCAATGGATACCGGTTCTTAATAGTTAGCTTATTCAACTCCCGGTAATCTATGCACATACGCAAACTACCATCCTTCTTCTTGACAAACAACACTGGGGCACCCCAAGGTGAAACACTTGGGCGAATAAACCCCTTTTCCAATAGTTCCTGTAACTGCTTCTGCAACTCCTTCAATTCAGCTGGTGCCATCCTGTATGGAGCCTTAGATACCAGAGCTGCTCCAGGAGTCAAATCTATGGCGAACTCCAACTCTCTATCAGGTGGTAAATACATCAGATCATCTGGGAAAATGTCGGGAAACTCTTTAACCACCTTTACCTCTTCTAGAGGTGTAATCCTTGCATCAACATCAAGTACCGATGCCAAGTAACCATGACATCCACTTTCTAGCAATTTTACTGCTTGAAGAG
>NC_056566.1:27446778-27511149 GCF_013358625.1 Macadamia integrifolia | reverse complement strand
AAAAAAAAAAGACTAAGAAATCACAAGAGAAATTGGATATCAATGGAGAAAAGAAAAAATAACAATGCGAAAAACAAGATACGGATTCTCGACAATAACGAGTGGTAAAGAGAGATTGTTTAAGTGATCAATATGTCCAAAAGTATTATGATTCTAATGGTTAAGAATCCTGCTGAAGGATGCCATTTTAGCCATTAGATTATCATTGTTAAGATTCTTCCAAACTCTATGGTAGAATGGGATAAAATCTGGGTGAGAGATCTAGGCATCTTGGAAATTGAAAAGCTATGCAGAATTATTAATTAAGAATAATAACATTATGATCCGAGCTAGTGGAGTAGAGTTTTATTAGAAAAGATTTTGGGGAAAATGAAAACCAAGTTATAGATACAAAGACCTTATCAATATTTTCCTTGATCAAGTGCGGTAGCTTTTGTTTATTGGACCGTGTGAAAAGGTTTCCTTGCGGTTTAATTTCTTCTAAGTGTTGGGAATTGATTAAATCTCTAAGAGAAGGGAAGATGGGAGAGAAAATCCCCAATGATTATACATGGAAGAGAAATGAAAGAGAGAAAAAGAAAAAGCTCACTCCAGCACTTTTTAATGGTTGGGTTGGGCATGGATACCAATTGAAACCTAATTTTGGGAATGGGGTTGGCATAGTTCAATTGCTAAAAAATAGGATCTAGAATAAGAGTTACAAACATCAATATATTTGAAAATTAAGAACTAGAGACCCCCTGCAACCTCTAGTCCCTTCTTCACTGTTGATGAAGTTAGAAGAGTTATAATCCTTGAAGTAGTTTGACAACTTGAATTTGGCCTGGTCAGTGATTTTGGTCTTATATAAAAATAAAATATCAGATTAGTGCTTCTTGTAATGGGTTATCAAACAATTTCTTAAAGGTCTCTACTGGCCCATCTCAAGGAGATGAATATCGACATTGGTAAATGTATTGAAAAGGTAGATTTAAGAGACATATTGGTATTGTCTCAAAGGGATGCAAGATACACTAAATATGCATGAAAATATTTCAGAAAAGGAAAAATATCCCAACGCTACATGAAAAATATTGCTTTGAAGCATAATACATTTTAAATAAACAGTAATTAGGTTCAACCATAGGATATTGGTTTTCGCCATGTGGCAGATTAGTTAGGACCAAATTTTTTTGTATTATATGCCCCATGATACCCTGATTACCAGTCAATTTTTAAGTAAATTAGAGTTGCCCAAGTGGCAGTATAAAGCTTCAATAATTCATTATATTTTGAAAAACAAATGAATGACTAAAAATACAAGGGAAAAATGCCAATACATGACTTGGCAAAAGATTGAGTTTTGCTGTGAAGTTATGTGCGCTGCACTAGTTTAACACAACCCCCTACTGCCTCTACTTTGGATACTACATTCTCCAATACCACACATACATCAAATGTCCAGCTCAATAAGGCGAGGAAGGTTACCCAGGTTTGATTCCCAATTTGTGCATTTGTGATTTAAGTGGAGACATTAGCAATGGATTGCTGCACTAGTCTCTTCGAGGATTAGTCAAGGTGCGCATAAGCTGACCCGGACACCTTGGTTAACAAAAAAAAAAAAAAAAAGAGGAAGGTTACCATACACCAATATTTTTTTAATACTTCTTAGTCCCCATCTGCTCTAGCTAGGCAATCCACTAGTGAACTAATGGAAGACACCTACATGCTCCCTAAGAAAAGAAGGCGATCCTATCCTATTGATGAAACCGATGCTGAAGCTCTCTACGATTTGATCTCTAAATCCATTAGCCACTCGACTAATCCCCAAGCATTTCAATGAATAATTGTCTTTCTACAAAAAGAAAGGGAAAATATATATATATATATATATATATATGTTTTACAGGTAATTAGAAGACCTAAAAAAAATGACATTTTTTTCACCGACCTTGGTTACAATAATATTTTTACACTAATTTAATTATTTTTATTTCTTAAATCATAATTTTTGCCTATGGTGAAATTTATGCCCCACAACATCAGATTTTTTATTGGGGTTCAAAATAGGTTTGTTCCAAGTTGGACGTAGAATTACTAATAACTCAGAATCAACTACAAAATCAAAGTCAAAATCAATTTAAATCTTTTCAACCAAGAACTGTTAATAAAAATGGGAAATAGATAGGCACTCCACCTGTGTGCGGCAAGCTAGCATGCGGCACCAATGGAGGCATGGGTTGGTGCATCATACAAGAGGGGTAGAGAGGTCATTTCAAAAGGGGAAAGGGAGAGATAGACACAATGGACGCTAGCTTACAGTACACTAGCAGTGTCGCCTTCCCATTTTCTTTTTTTAACTGAACTGTTCAAAAACCTTTCAATCGAAACAATTCATTAAGGCCTTATTTGTTTGATGGAGAAAAGTGGAAAATGTAAAAAAGGCTAGGAAACTTGTACTTGCTTCTCACAAACTACCACAAATATTATGTTCGGATAAGAGGGATGAAAAACTTACCAGACAAGTTCATTTAATGCAATAATTGTTGTTTGCTTATATGGCTCTTATCTACCAATGAATTCGATATCCTAGTGGAAGGAAGCCCATGCCCCATCACCACTCAAGTCGTTGGTTGTGGGTTTGAGTTGGCATGCTCCACTATTGCTTGTTAGTCTTGCAGAAGTGCTAATTGTCATATGGGTGCTTCGGCTCGGAGCTATAATCACTACTATAGAGCACCCATGTTTTCTTTACGGGGAAAAAAAAAAAAAGGATATGGCACTTAACTTTTCCCACACCACTTATTTTCAAAGTCCTTAATAGAAAAGTTGTTTTGTGTCTAGCTTTCTCCTCTTATTTTCTCTCTTTCCTATAGAATGTCAACCCCATCTTCATTTCCTCCTTTTCCGGTAAAATTTCACCCCATTAAAATTTACAACAACAACAAACACCTTATCCCAACTTAATAAAAAAAAAAACTCACTAAGAGAAAAGTGATAACCCAAAAGAAATAAAGAGAATCTTAACTAAATGAGATTGGCTGCATGGATCTTTGCCCTCCAACAGGCTCTATCCAAGGTCATACTTGGGACAAGGTTGAGACTATGCGTGTCATTCCTCACCACTTTGCTTATAGTCATTTTAGGTCTACCCCTAGCTTTTCTACATTCTTCAATCTGACTCAAATCACTCCTCTTTACCCGAGCATCCTCAGGCCTTCTTTGAACATGGCCATATCATTTCAAATGAATTTCACGAAGTTTATCGTGGATCGGGGCAATTCCCAAATTAGCCATATATGTTCATTCCTGACATTATCCTTCCTAGTCCTGCCGCTCATCCATTTTAATCTTATTTCCTTCCCTTACCTTTATTTGTCAACCCAACCCACAACATTTGGGATCAACCCTCACAACTTTCCCACCTTTTTTTATCCTTCAAACAAACGAGGCCTAATTGATTTTGGGATTGAAATTGAATTCCACCGATTAACCCTTAACCTCACTTGCCATTCTATCCCACCTTTTTTTTAATCCAATTTTAAGGATTTAGATCCTCTCAAGCCACTAGATGCCCAGGCACCATCTAACCGCTAGGAAGACCCAAACACACACCCTAACACCTGAGTATGCATCCCAGTTCCTCTTAGTTGTTGGATGTTTTAATGAGAAAAACTTTTGTGCAAGGCATTGTTCACAATTGAGCCAACCCCCTCTTCCCAAAACAAACGGAGCCCTAACTTGAAATTGACCCTTCTAAAAAAAAGAGTAATTACTACCACTCCCCTACACTAAGCCTATATTTACTCAAAGTCCCCTACTCTTAACTTTCTTGGGGAATTTACTATCACTCCCCTACACTTGGCCTATATTTACTAAAACTCCCTTACTTCTTAATTTTTTTTTTTTTTTTTTTTTTTTTTTTTTTTTTTTTTTTTTTTCTGATACTCCCCTACTTTTGGACTTTTATATCTCTTTCTCTCCTGCTCTTTTTAAATGCCTAGATTATCCCTCCTTTTCACCAGTAACCTATTAAACTTTTTTCAACTTGATCGGTCCAAAACATGCTCTTACTAATCCAAAAAAACAGCTAAGTGGCTTGTCCTTCCATTATTAGTTGGTTTGACTGTGGTTGAAAAAGCAGCAGAGGTGGCAGAGGCAATCGCAACCAATGGTCATAAGGTAGCATAACTCTGGACAGAGAAGATGGCATCCTCTAAGAAGGTAGCCGAAGCAAAGCGTCAAGGCTGGACAAATTATACAATCGAGAAACAGAAAGAAGTGGAGAGGAGCCATGGGAAGAGAGGGTGAGATCTGCAACTTGATTTCTCTCTAGTTTTAATTTGTTACTTCCACATTCACTTGATTCTTTGCTAGAATTCCAAGACGATGAGAGTGTTGAGACACATGTTGAACATTATCTGAACCAATGGAAGTGGTAGTTTGCACTTATAGCTCTGGGCTTGGGACAAAGCACAACTGACCCTCCTCTGCAAGTGCATTCGAATTGGGACCTTGAACCCCTAACTCACTGACCCATCTGTAAGAAATGCATCTCTCAGACTCTCAAACCCGATTGCAAAGCTAGCGAATTTCATCAAGGCCGAATGCAACCAGGAAGCAATGGCACCAGATCATCACAAGTCTATGGTCCAACACCAAGTGCATCATTGTTATCGTGACTGGGACCATGTCTCAGTACACCTCAGTTACTATAGCAATGACCTCCCCCTCTTGTGTGTACCATGTACGTGTACTCCAAATGTTACTTCGGCCTCAATTACCTAACGAAGTCCCATACACTCAATATCATTGATTACGACAAGCTTGGCCTAGAACGAAAGGACGAATAAAGAAAGAAGAAAAAAGAAGAGGGGTAGTTTGATAGTTATTCAGTTTCAAAAACGACGTTTCGTGTCAAAAATAAAATTTTCAGTTTGTGTCAAAATGACGTTTTAAAACAAAAAAATATGTTTGGTGAACCTATTTCAGGAATGATAACCCTAGTTTTCAGTTTCTTTTGTATTTAGAATGAAACCGAAATGATGGAATAAGGTTTTTTTCTTTCCATCATTTTGCGTTTTTAGCATTTTTTTTTTCCTTTTTCGTTACCAAAAAAAAAAAGAAGAGAAAAACACTAAGTTGATACTAAACTCTTTATCCCATTTTTTTTGTTTCCATATAATAGAAAAAAGTCAAAAATGTTTTTTTAAATTACTACCAAACGTAGCCTAGGAGAATTGGTTAATAGATAGAAAAAAAAAAATAGAGTAATTTAGTCATTTAGAAACACCATGGGAGCAAGAGATATAAAAGTTGAAAAGTTTGAGAGTACCAGAAAAAAAATTTAGAGGTAAAGGGCTTTGAGTAAATATTGGCCGAGGATAGGGGAGTAATGGTAACTGCATTGTCCCTCCAATTGTTGCATCTACACGCTATCACTGCAGCGTCACTCTCACTCACCCACGAAATTGGAACAAGGTTGAACGGACTACGCTGGTGGCTACGTCACCTCCTCCAGACCTCCGTTCTGCGGTGCCGTTGAGGCCATTTTCAGGTTCTTTCTCTCAGTTCTGTTGTAATTGATTGATTGTTTATATGGTCAGGACTAAGGAATCAAGATCCCTTGTTAGATATACATTATTCGATCCTTTCATGAATTAAACGAAACCCGTCGTTTGTCATTTTTGCAGAGCGGTTCCTTTGCTCAAGCTGGGGATTGGGGAGTAAAAGACCCTAGCCGAGATGAGATAAACCCCTCAAGAATCAATGGTTCGGTCCTGACCGTTTCCTTGGTTGATCTCTCATCTTTCTTCTTGTTGTTCTGTCTCTATCGTTGTGGGTTTCTTTGATTTTCGCTTTTTGAATTCCTCTTTCAAGACCTGAACACAACTGGACTAATATGGAAACGAATTGGGGAAATGGGAAGAAGGAACAGAACGGAGACCGTATCATCAATTTACCGGATCCAATTCTCCATCAGATACTCTCATCTATCGACATGAAATGCGTTGTTCAGATGAGTATCTTGTCAAGGAGATTGAGAGACCTGTGGACTTATCTCCCCTATCTCAATTTCGATCATGAGCTATTCCCCATTGAGGGTAATAATAAGAAGGAATACTTCATGGATTTTGTGGATCGGGTGATTTTTGCTCGAAATGGGGCTACCATACAGAAATTCCAACTCTTTGGCGGTTCTTACTGTGATTTTGATCGAATTGATTCATGGGTTGGTGTTGCAGTGAGGTGCAAAGTACAAGAACTCCATCTCAATTTCTCTACTAGACGACCTGTTTTGATGTTACCTCATTCCCTTTTCACTTGTAAATCGTTGACTGTACTAAAGTTCAATCTGGGTTCAGACTCAAATCGCCCTGAACTTATACTTCCTGATTCGTCGGCTTTAACTGGGCTCAAAACTCTACATCTTGGATCATTCAGTCTAGTGGATGGTGAGTTGGCTGGTAAGTTCTTCTCAAGCTGTCCAGTGCTGGAGACATTGATCATAACGAACTGTAGCCTATTGACCACCACGAAAGATCTTCACATTTCTGCTCTTCAGCTGAAGAAGTTGGTGATAGAAATTTCTGTTGAGGATTATGAGGGTTTTGGGCATATTCAGATTTTTAATGGTCCAGTTGGGTGTAAGATTAAGATCTCTGCTCCGAATCTCACGTCATTTAGGTGCAGAGATTATATGGCTCGAGATTATACTATTGAGAACATTTGCTTCCCATACAATGCAGATATGGATTTGATTTTGAAAAATCAGCTCGACAATGAACTTACTGCCCTACTTTCTGACAGTAATGAACTTCTTTCTGAGAGTAAGGAAATACATGCAAAATATGTGGTTGATTGGCTTGGACGGTTCTATGATGTGAAAGCTTTAAGTTTATCATCCTTGTTCATCTGGGTATGTTTCTTTTCTCTCCAGTGGGAAATGACATAGAAGTCTATGCACTTTCACATGGATTCAAATAATAGGGGTGAGTGGGTGAGAGTTGGTTCACCATTAGATTGGTCTGGCTGGGGAGGTTTTCCGTTTTAATGATAGATGGCTGTAACTAAGTGATTTATTTTTCTGGTTTTGGAGTTTTCTTCACTCTTATTATAAACAAGGTACTTCACTAGAGATCTCCTAATAGTTACCACTCTGTTGCTGACTCAGTTTCCTGCTACCACTACTCTGCTTCCAACTGATCATTACTAATTGACTCTTGCTTCCATTACGTGAAAGCACACAAGCAGGCATGCCAACCCAGGGTATGGCGTCGGAAGTTGAACCCTGGAGGTTGACCTGTGACAGTTTCAATGCTCTTATGGCAGGGTTGTCGCACCGAGATCGCATAGAGTTGGCATGCTACCACTACTCTGCCTGAGGGAGTGAGGGGAACCATTGCTCTTGTTCCCAACCGATCATTACTAATTCACTCTCGCTTCCATTACCTTGTGCAATTAACATTCAAAGTTGTGCTTATCTACTTTTCTTTGGATGATCACTTACTAACTCTCAATTAAGTGGTGAGGGATAAAAAAAAGCAACCCAGTGCACGAGGCTCCGGCTAGTGCAGGGTCTGGGAGGGGCAAGTGTACGCAGCCTTACCCCCTGCTTTGCAGAAGAGGCTGTTTCCAAGTTTCGAACCTGTGACACCCAACTGACGATGGTTATGCACCTCCATTATATTGGCTATATTAACTTATGGTCGTGCACTCATGCTTGTTGGCTGTATTGTTCTAACCCATCCCAGTTGATGAGTCTAGAGTTTGGAAACTGTTTATCACCAAAGCTCTTGGGAGAGTACTCTTTTCAAAGTTGCATATGGAATTCATGGTTATCAGTGGGCCTGCAAGATAGGAAACAGTTAAGGCCATAGGCAAAAGAAAACCGTTCAAAGCGGTTTTTTGTTTTTGGGTTTTTTTTGGGGGGGTGGGTTGGGGGAGTGTTTTGTAGAGTATCTTGCCTGTGCATAGGTTCACAACATGCTACATTACAAGATGTTCTGACTTGCATGTCTATCAGCATCATATAGTTCTTTGTTTATTGTGACATTACCGGAATTTTTTTCTGTTTTTCTTTTGATAACTGAGGGGATTTTTCTCTTCATTTCCATTTGCCAGGTTATCTCAGATGTCCGTGGTATAATAGAAAAAGGTCTACCTGCGCCATTTTTTGATCTTAGGTATCTGAAGGTGAAAACAACCCTTTATGCAGTTACTATTCGTGGAATACTTTACTTACTCCCAAGGTGTCCTTGTATAGAGTCCCTCGTCTTTGAAATAGCTGGGGTAATGTTCAAAAACCTTATACATGTTCCATATCTTTGAATTTTTACACCATTACTTTACAGCTTCAACTCATTTGGACTTCAAATTTGTTGATCATTCCAGAAAAATTATCGTTTGTCTCAAATCTACCAGTCTTGGGATGAGGTGATAATCATCAAATTACTAATGAATTTGGTTGCAACAATCTTTTTTAAGCTACTGTTTTAACATGCGTTTTCTTCTTGTTGTAGGCAAAATTAAATATACCAGCTAAACATTACTGGGAATCACTGTTTCCATCACAGTGCTCATTAAATCATCTCAAGTCTCTAGAGATTTGGAATCTCTTTGGATATATGCATGAAGTTGTACTGCTGAAATTTTTGCTGAAAAATGCACCAGTCTTGGAGAGACTGACTATCCACCCATCAGATGAATGGAAATATGATGAAGACAATAGATTGGTAGAATTTGGTAAGGAGTTACAAACATTTCCAAGGGCCTCTCCAAGTGTGAAAACCTTGTTATTAAGTCCACGCAGCAAACCGAGGCCCTGTGTGCACCGGACCGCCAACGAATAATTGGGACCCCCACCCCAGGCAGAGTTAGTGAGCCGTGTAATAGGCGATTATTTCACTCGGTTCGGGGGGCACTTGAGTCAGCCGCGTGCACCCGTACTTCTTTCATTCCCCACCACCCATGGAAAGGCCTTCTTTCTCGGATCAAGGGATTCCTATGAAACGGATTTGGCATCTGATGGTGAGGCCTATGATATTTCTAGAACTTAGTAGTAGACTGTACTTCCATCTTTTGTATATTGTGATCAAACAATATTTCTTGTTAATATGTATGGTATTTCCCTATTATTTGACTGTTTCACTGTTCTTTTTGTCAGTAACAAAACTCATTTATTCAGATAATTTCACATATACATGACTCTTAAAAGTAGCTCATTCTTTTGGATAATTTCACCTATACATGGCTCTTAAAATTAGATTAACACAACTGTTTCTGATCATTTGGCGAAGTTGAGGTGCTTCCATCCCATATTAGAAGATCTTTATAATCTCTCTGCTCAAATTATACTCTTTTCCTTTCTTCTGACAGAGAAACCCCTTCCACACGAATGATCCGTTTGGTGTATTGGCATCTGCACCACCTCCCTACGGGGAATAGGTGATGGATGGGTTACATTGAGATGGAAGGGAGTAGAATTTCTCTTTGATTAGTTGAAGGAAAAGAGTTGCTGAAAGTGGTACCAAATTGAAGCCATATTCATTATAAGTCTAGAGTATGAGCAAAACAGGGCCGGGTGGGCCTAAGAAACCTGAACTCAACCCCAGGTCTCCAAAACAGGGCCGGGTTGGGCCTTTGTAACCTCAACTCAACAACCCCAGGTCCCCAAAACAAATTCGAGGCCCAACCCAATCCTGCCGGTTCACGCTCAAGCCCAACTCTACCAGGCTCAGGGTTGGGCCGGGTTAACCTTGGCTCATCCTTTTTTCTCTTCCCTGCAAAGGGTCACAAATATTAAGCTTATACTTATTAGGGGGAGATGTTAAGACTTGGCCAGTCCTTGTCCACCTCTAATCCATAAATTTGTAGTAAGCAAGGTTGTCAATTTAGTTATAAGATAGACCTTTTAATCCTTTTAATCGTTTAGCATCACCACATCTCCCAGAAAGTGTATAGGGCAAATTTTGGCTTAATTATTCATGATTGCTACTGTATCTAAAGTTCTTATCAATACATGAGAGGAGACACAAAGGCACCCTATGTAAATAACAGCGGGGAAAAGTTTGGCCATTTGGTCGTCCTAGCTCAATAGTTAAGAGTATGGCTTGTGTAACATATGATGTGGTTTAAGTCATACAGACTGTTAAGTATGTCTCGAACTCTTGAGTCGTTTTGAAGATTGACCCGCTTCGACATATTTTGGTGGTAACCCGAATGGAAAGTTTTCTGAGATCAGTGATGGTCTCCGGGCTTAAGCCGATAGTTTGACCTGATCTACTGTGACCCTCTGGGTCCACCCGCGACTTGGAGTATATAATGTACTGTTGTCTTGTTGAGAAAGTCATTGTATTTGGGGGGTTTATCGAGCTAGGGTTTCAGGGCAAGTTTTCTCATCGTTGCTTGGGTGTAATCTCTCTTCTGCATAGTGAAACATCTTCTACTTTGCCTGAGAACGTAGCACACCACATTGGTATGTGAACCTCATTAAATCTTTCTGTCGTGCGGATCTTTTTGTCTATTTGTTTTCATATTTCTTGGTGTTTGATCTAACATAGACACATGATGTGGGCCTAGCGGAAGGGGAACACTATTGCTAAACACAACAATAGATCAGGGTTAGAATCGGGTTGGGCTGGGCCTAGGTCTCAACTCAGGCCGGTTGGACTAGGCCAGGTTGACTCTCATAACCAGGTTAGACATCGGGCTCAGGGTGAGCCAAGCCGCATTTGGGCCGTCAGGGCCAAACTTACACCCTTAGTCTAGGGCTTGTCCCAAGTATGACCTCTGAAAGAACTGTTTGAAGGAAAAAGATCCATGTGCTCGATCCCATTTAACTGAGACTTCCTTGACTTGCCCGTGTGGTGCTATGACTTTTCCTTTTATTCTCACTTTGCCTTTTCTTTTGTTTTGCATGGATCCATGTAGCTGACCTCATTAAGTCGAGATAAGATTGAATGTTGTTGTTTTCGTATTCTAAGGTGTCGAGCATTTCGAGAATCGCAATCCATCGGGATTATATTTTATGATTCAGTATTTAGTGCTCAGCACCATACGGTGTCGATCAAATCCTCTAGGGCCTGACGTGGGGCATGAAGAAATAAATTTGCTGCGCTTCAAAGTCGAAGATTTTTGAGAAGAAAATAATGTTTGTAATGCTGTGGGATATGAAAGGAATGGATAAAAAAAGAAAAGAAAAATATAATAAGCACAAGTTATAATTCTGAAACCAATGATAAGTTTGTCTTTCTCTCTTTTACAAAAAGTTTCAACTTTTTTTCCTTGTTCTTGCCAACCAACTATAGCATAAGCGATTTGCCTTATAGAAACATCTAAACTTATTTTTTTCCCTGTTCTTGCCAACCAACCATAGCCTTAGGGATTTGCTAACCTTATAGAACAGGGAAAGTATATTCATCAATGACAGGGTTCATAATATCACTGTTATGTTCTCGTTGCCCTTCTAATGCTATTCGAAGGCTTCGGTCCCCCTTACTGTGGCTGAAGGAAAACCAACCCAAAGATAGAAGTTGTTTTTCAGCCTTTGTACTGGGCCTGAAGGATCATGAGGCTTATGGAATCAATGAGATTAGCATTTTCAATTATATAATCTAGCTTTGGTGGCCTGGAAGATGTTTAATGAAGACTGTCACACAATTTGGGTCTTAAAAATGATTATTCAATGAAACCGTGAAATAATGTCACAATTAAAGAAAGTCTCAGTTTTTTCTTTCTGTTTTAGTTAATGAAGTCTTTTTTTTTTTTTTTTTTTTTTTTTTCGCTTGAGGTGTGGGAAGGGGGAAAAGAGATATAGTATGGATGTTATGATGTGGTTTGTGATAGGATAAGAAATAAGCGAACAATCTTTTTCTTCGCCAAGTGGTTAATATTCACCGTGTGAATAGTAGGGTACAAGGGTTAAGTAGACAATGTTTTTCTTCACGAACACTAGGATAGCCTAGTGGTGGTAGCTTCGGCTTGTGGAACCGGCACCCATGGGAGGAGGTCATGGGATCAAACCTTGTCGCACGCATTGTGTGAGTGTGTGTATGTGTGTTTATTTTATTCTGTACCCACCCGTGGTTGCCCAGATGGTTAGGGCAAACTAAGAGAACGTCCAAAACAAAATGGGTAATACAATTTGATCAAGATCTAAGTTTATGATGTTAAGGTTCAGTTGGCATGTTGTGTAACAAGATTAGAGAGAACCTGGACATAAGCATCCTGTTTCTAAAGAAAAAAAGCAACTCAATGCATGAGGTTCCGGCTACTACAGGGTATGGGAGGGGCAAATGTACGCATCCTTACCCACTGCTTTGCCCATTGGTTTGCAACAGAGACTATGTCCAAGTTTTGGACCTTATGACCAACATGTTGCAATAGTTCAACTTATTGGGGCAAGCTTAAGATACTTTGGCCCAGGCCTGGGTTGAGACATAGAAAACCCAGCCCGACCCTAACCCGCCCTGAGTCTAACCTTAATTATCATTATATTTAACTAATAATCTTTGATCACTCTAGTATACACTATGACTATAATGTATTTTTAAACCCTAGCTCCTTAACCCCTCTGCTCTTTCCAAATGCAAAAATCACAGAAAGTAGAAACCCTTGAGGCCTTGAGGTAGGCTCTCGACTCATCCCTCTCCCGATGTCTCTCCCCCATCTAGCGATCCCTGTTTTGAGAGATGAAAGACTGAAGAAGGAAGAAGATTGCCTTGATTGGCTTCTCCCAATCTCCTCCGTCTCTGTTTTGACAGATGTAGAAGGAAGAACATCTCGCTGCCCTTTCCCTTCATCCTTCCCTTCTTTCCTAAGCCTTTGAAAAACCGACAAGAGAACTTCATTAGTAGAAGGGACCCTTTATCTTTAGACTCTTAGCACATACCAACACTTTGAGGAATTTAGGGGGCGGAGGATCAATTACGGTCAATTTTTTTCAAAGTTTGAAGGGAGCGGAGTTGTTTGAAGCTAAATGGAAAGAAATTGGGCCATGTCATTAATAAAGCATGGCATGCCAATCTTGCAAGCTCCACCTGTTTCAGATTCAACAAAAAATATAGGAATGAAGATTATAGAACCAACATTGGAAGTTAAAATCAATGCAATTTATAGATCACTTTAATATGGAATAGAAAGAGAAGCTACCATAACTGTAATTTTAATTTTTCGTAACTCAAAAGTGACCCAACTGTTTTTTGTTTCTCATGATCTATGAAAAGTAAGCTTTTTTTAACCAACAAAATAAACCCTTTGGTCCCTCCAAAATTTGATTTGAAGCCTTGTTTAGGACCCATGAATTTTGTTGTTGTTATCGTCGAAAGCACATTGTTTTAAACATTGAAATTGGGATCCAGATCATTCCTAGCCAATTCCGGAATCCGGTTTGGATGAACTAAAATAGATCCGTTAGGATCAATCCAAGATTGGTTAAGGGAATCCTTAAAAAAATTCTGTTTAAACCCTCTAGAGACCCCACCCCTGCCCCTCCCTCTCCTATTGCAAGTCTGCAACCCCTTGCCTCTCTCTCTCTCTCTCTCTCTCTCTCTCTCTCTCCCGCCCTTCCATATACTCCCCTCTCTAAGACAATGAACCGAAATGCTTGAGGCCTTCCATGGCTACATTTTGATTGCCTCAATTGGTAGTTGATCAAGTCGTTATCATATCAAATTAAACCCTAAATTACTGCTAGAACAATGGTAAGAAGGGACCGAATCCACGAGGAACTGGAAGGCTAAATTACCTAAGATGATGTAAAGTGATTTCAAAAGCAACTATCTAGAATGAAATTGAAAAGAGAATACAAACTAATGAACAAATAAAAATCGATTGAAGGAGAAGAAATGTTGAGAGAAGACTGCCTTCAAGCTTGAAATCTACATGGATCCTAATTAATTAGTTACTGGTGCACACTTCGGTTCATTAGAGCTAAAGCCTAATGATACCACACACTAATAATTGCGAGTTATCCTAATTATAGTTTGAAATCTATTCTTAGCTTAAGCAAAATTTAGGCAAGTCTTTTGGCAGAATGAGTTCAAAAAAGATCTTCAAGAAATTAAAGAGTGTAAATCATGTCATTGTTAAAAACTAAAATCATTCCTATCTCAATAGAATTAAAGGGCTTAGGGAGAACCTCATTGAATGGATTTAGCCCAATAAATGTTTGCTACTTCTCACAGGGGTAGTATTGAATTGAAATCGGATATTTAGAAAGCATATGACTCTCTTTCATGGGACTTTTTGTTTGCGGTTTTAAGTTAATTTGGGTTTAGCCAACAATTTATTGATTGGTTGCATCAGTTATTCATTATGACAAAAGTAACTATCATTTGTAATAGTGGTCCAATGGGTTTCTTTGGAGTGAAAAGAGGTGTATGCCAAGGTGACCCTTTCTCTCCCATATTATTTATATTGGGGGAGGAATTTTTGAATAAAGATTTACGGCATCTGGCAAATATGAGTAAATAAAAATTGATTGAAGGAGAAGAAAATGTTGAGAGAAGACTGCCTTTAGGTTTGAAATTCACATTGGTCCTAATTAATTAATTATTAGTGCACACTTCGATGCATTACAGCTACAAGCCTAATGATACCACACTCTAAGAATTATGATTCATCCTAGTTAAATCTTATCTTGTCGATCACTATCGGCTTTTGCTTATACTTAGCATGCTTAGTTCAGTTAGATATAGGCTATCATCGTCACAACCATAATCACAATAAAAACCATTGCTTGTATAGGGCACTAAAAGAGATATTTCAATGGATACTTAAAAATCACTAACAAAGGAGGAAGCGCCCTAAGCATGGTCTGAAATCATACCATTAGGCTTCCTTCCAATGGTTGCTCTGGTTCCTTCCTCCTGCAGTGAGGTAGATCGCTAAAGAAGCTATTTCCTACCCAGAAAGCGAGAAAGGGAACCTAATGTTCCACCCATTGACTGGGAAAAATAGTGATAAAATCTCATTTCTTTAGAAAATATGAATCACATAAACAAATCCTCTAAACTAAATTAATCAATTAAAATCATTTACATGGAATTGTCTACATATCAAGCAATCAAGTGCACTACAAATCAGAATTTAATTAATCAAGTTCAAAGCTTCATCTACACCTAAAGACAGAAGATACTTAGCCACTCATGGGGCTAATTGAGGGGCATCAACAACGACAATCTCCCAAAGAGACATGAAACGTAGGTGAAAAATACAATATGGAATGGGAGCAGTGACTTTAATGATGATGGAACACTATTGCGATGGCAATGATCTCTGCGTAATCTTGTCCAAGGCAAACCGTCCAGAAGAAAGAGAAGAAAAACGATGGAGAAACAATCCTCAAATAAGGAGGGCATGAAGGGGAGAGAGAGAGAGAAGCGAGGCAGCAATAGGGACGTGCAAGTGATGCCTGTCACAAATGCATTTTTACATAGGGATCTCGATGAAGAGACCTATATAATGCCTCATCCTGGATATCGTAGAAAGGGCGAGACATTTGTCTATCATCTACACAAGTCTCTTATATGGCCTTAAACAGGCATCTCACCAATGGTATTCTAAGTTTTCCATAGCTCTATATGCTTATAGTTTTTAGGATTCTCATGTGGATCATTCACTTTTCATATTAAACTAGGGTTATGCCACTATTTTCGTCCTCTTATATGTTGATTATGTGGTTATTACTATGTCTGATGTCACTCTCAGCCACGATGTTCAAAGCATGCTTCATCGTTAATTTCATATCAAGGATCTCAGCCAACTGAAATTTTTTTTTAGGAATCGAAGTTGCTCAGTCCTAAAAGGGCTTATACCTTTGTCAATGTAAATATATGCTTAATATCATGAAAATTGGAGTAGCCACCTAGGATTTGGGCCTAGGACCTGGGGTGTGGGCCCATTCCTAGCCCAAAATTGACTTGGTTTAGTCCAAAGGTTAGGATAAGAGTTAGATTATGAAGTTGAGAAGGTGTTAGGCACCTGTTTCACTCGGTTGGACCGATCTTTCTATTAGATACTTAAATATGAATATTCCATAATATATCCTATAATATACATGACTAAGTATTTAATTAACGAAATTATACAAATACTATATCAGATAAAAAGTCTACATTAGTCCTACTCTGTTGAGAAATTATACTTGATCTTGACCCTTGTTCCGGGTCAAGAGGGGTGGGGCCATGTTGATATGCACGTGCTTTTGATGAAGGTTCCTGACTCAATGGGAATGATCTCAACCACTTGCTCCTCTTCTTTGCAGAATCTAGGCCTTCAATGACACCTCAAAAATCCTGCACACTACCAAAAATTTTGGCTAAACTTTGACGCTTAAAAGAAAAGCTAGGGCCAATCGGGTAAAGTTTCGGCCTTGGATCGAGTGTTAGGCTAGGATAGGTCCCATAGATCGGCTACAATTGGAATGAAGGAATGGGATAAAAATGAAAAAAAAAAAAAAAGTGGCCTGATGGTTGGGTGAAGGAATAAACTAAAAATGTAAAAAATGGAGGCTAATGATTTGGGAATGAACATTCTCCACACTCTTAGCTCTCTCACACTGAAATGGGAAAGCAATCATGAGATAGGTGGATGGTCACTCCATATTCCTTTCACACTCTCAAAATGGAAAAAATGAGTGCTATTGATAGGCTTTTGGACCCATCAGCTCGGACTTTGACGGACCTACCAAAAAGGATATCTTTTTTTGGCTTGTCCGCCACTCAAAAAAGGCAGCAATTTTCATGGATTTGGGGCTAAAACAGGTAAAAAAACATGGGGGGAAACTGGTGGGCCCATGAAAAATCTGGTGAGCCTACCAAAAATCTAACAGGTTTGGGAGGAATCTTAGGCTAAAATAGGTCTAGTCTGTCTTATTTTAGGGTTTCTAACTTCCGGGAGTGATTCCGGGAGATTCGGTGGTTCGATTTTTTTGTGCATATATCGTCAAAATCGTCTTTTCGAGCACTATCCAATGATGTGGGGTTTGAGCTCTTCTTCACTCATAAAAAGTGGAGATTTGCAATGAAGGATTTTTTCCCTATTACAAACTGGGGATATTCTGATAATCCTTATTCATACCATTCTCGCACCATCAGAGAGTACTTAGAATTGATTCTTTAGTATACAACATATTAATATCATGTGCCATAAGACCGGGCATGATTTTTCTATGAAGAGATCTCATGTTGGATTAGGGTTTTGGGTTACTATTAGGTTTAGGTCTTTATGAAAGGCCTAGATTCTATTCCGATGTAGATCATGAATCTCGACCATTCCCTGTTTATCATCATTGTTGGGGCTGGTGCCAAAATTGGGTGTTTACACACTAATGCTAGGCTTGCTACTACTCCCATGGAGCTCAATTTAAAGCACTTTAATGACCTGGTCAGTTTTCTACATGATGCATCTCCTTATCGGAGTCTGGTGGGCCAATTGATCTATCTTATAGTGACATGCCCTAATATTGTTCATGCCGTCAATATTTTGATCCAATTTATGCACCAGCCATAGAAACCCCACATTGAACAATCCATCACTTTTTACGTTATCTTTAGTTGACTACGAGCCAAGGGCTTTATTATCCGGCCGATTCAACCTTAGACTTTCAGGCTTATTCTGACTTGGATTGGGGTAGCCGTTCCATGACTCACTAATCGACGACTAGTTATTGTGTCCTACTAGGTTCTAGTCTTATCTCTTGGAAGGAAAAATAAGCAAAATAAACTTTCCCATTCTTTCGCTGAGGCTGAATATCATGACATGGTCATTGCTACTTGTGAGCTGCTATGGTTGACAACTGTATTGCATGACATTTGCTTGGCCTATACAACACTGATTCCATTATACTGTGATAATCAGGCCACAAATGAACAAAAACAGATGAAGATCAATTGCCATCTCGTTCGTGAAAAATACCAACAAGGGCTCATTCAAACATCCAATATCACATCTCACCTCCAGCTGGCCAATCTTCACAAAAGCTCTCGATCAAGACCAAATTCAGTTTCTAACATCCAAGTTGGGCATTCGGGATCTCCATGCACCAACTCGAGGGGGAGTCTTATAGTCCTTATCTTTCAAGCTCATCCTTATCTCTCCACTTCAACATTCCTTTAATGTAAATTCTCAATATTGTATCTTTCATATAAGTTGAAAACATATTAGGATATATAGATATGGTTGTATACATTCCCCTACTGGGATTGACAATTCAAGTGCACAATCCATTTTGGATTCTTCAAGTTAATAAGAATATATACAGTGATAGTCAATGGGATCAGCTTTGTTCTTCCTGTCACTTATGCCCTACGAACCTAATCTAAATGGAAACTATTTTAATGAATGAATCTCTCATGCTTTAGTCTATTGACTTACATGAATTCTTTCGTTGGATTATATCTGATTTATAGACACCATGGGGGAGTTTTCCATTTTCTTCAAGAGATCTTAGACCATCATGATGGTATACTTATCATGGTCTATGTGAAACTTACTCATGAGTCAGTTTTCGAGTTTGAAACGTTGAATATATTCCTCCTGAAATTTGTATTGTGGTGTTCTTAAGGTAGTTGGGACGACATTGATCGAGGGAGAAGAATAAGAGAAAACAACAAGAGAAAAAAAACAACAAGAAAGAAGAACAAGAACAAGACAAGGGCAAGCTGGGGTGGGCTCCGCCCGAAGCCTTAACCCAAGCCTGACCATGACTCAGAGGAAAAAATTCCTAGCCCTAACCTACCATTAGGCTTAGGGTATTTCAGCCTAGGCCATATTCGGGCTCAAGGTCGGCTTGGGGCGGGCTCATGTTGGCAGAGCCAAACTTGCACCCATAGTTTCACAATTATATCTTGAAAACCACATCACCACCTGTGGTGGGAATTGTGGACAGACTAGGACAAAAAAATGGCATCTATCTTCCTAAATGGAATAATAATGAAAATGATTTTAGATATCCAAAATTTTCAAATTATAATGCCACAAACCAGAGTACTAAAAAAATGTATCTCAAGGGTTCAAGGAAGGAGCAGAGAGGTTGGGCTGCCTAGGCGATAGCAGGGGAGGGTGGGACTAGGATTCTAGGGGTAGAGTGGGGCATGGTTGCAGTGTATGGTGTCAAGCTCAATCGGGCCTAGTCAGGCTTAGCCAATTTCTAGGGCTGCACTGTGAATGCATGTTTATCTAAACAAGCTCAGCTAGAGTGGGCATGATACGGTTGATAATCGAGTCGATCGGTCTCAAACTTTAATCGGGCTACCATAAATGGGTCTTAGTCGGGCCTTAACCTGGTTATGACTTATTTAACTTCAAATGGGTTTTAAACGGGTCCTCTTTAAAATTAGTCTCTTAAATGTGCTTAAAGAGGAATAATGAGGCAAAGATGGACATAGTAAAAAAAAATCCACAATGAAAATTGATTAAGCCAAAGATGGGCAAAGCAGCTAAGTTACTAAGGTACTCGGTCTTTAACTCACGAAACTCAAATCAATTAAATTATATGTTTAGCAAGCATAAATCAATTAAAAATGCCTAAAAAAGATGAATGTTCAAATAACAATCACCGCCATCTCAACTGTACATATCACATAACCTTAGCACTAAATACAAATATTATTAAAAAAATAATAATAATACAAGTAGTCTTAAAAGGGTCGGTCTAGGTCGAGCTTAAAGGAGTTGGTTCAAATTGGGCTTGTAAATGTGCGGGCTGGTCGGGAGCCCATCGGGCTAGGTGGTTACACCGTGTATTACCTGTTTATAAATGTGTCGGGCTCAACACATTTATTAATTGGACATGTTTAGGTCGGGCCATAAACGTGTCGGACTTCGTCAAGCCAACTGATGCGGGCCTGGAACTGACACCCCTAGGGGTGGGGTGGGGTTGGGCCATCTAAGTGAGGGCAGAGGAGGACATGGGATGAGGGGTGGGGGTTGGAGGAGGAAGAAATAGAGGTGGTGGGTGAGTGAGAGTGTTCATGCGGAGAAGAGGATGGTGTGGAGTGGGACTGGGAGGTGGCAATGGCAGTGATGGTAGTGATTAGGGGTGTAAATTTGGCCTGACAGCCCTAACCCGCCCTGAGCCCAAATAGGGCCTGGGCCAAATTTTCTAACCCTGAGGGCTGGTTAGGGTTGAAAAACTGAAACCTTGGGTCAGGGTTGGGTCGAGCCCGGGTTGAGACCTCAGCTCGGCGCAACTCGGCCCAACCTGACCCTAATTTTTAACTCATTTATATAATGTGTTAGCAAAGTAGCAAACCCTAAACAATAAACACATTAGCAGCCATGGCTGCCACCCCTCAAAAGTAAGAACGACCTTCCTTTTCCCTCCTTCTCCCATCTTCTTCATCACATCTCTCACTTCTCCTTCCTTCTCTCATCTTCTTCATCACAATGATCGTCTCACCACATCTGACACGTATTGGAAACTCCTACTCGCATCCGTAACAATCAGTCATATAAGAAATTTAGAGAGAGAGAGAGAAGAGAAGAGCTCTACCCCCAGCGAAATCCAAGTCTAAAACCCCTCTCTGGCCAGCAAAATCTGCTTCTGAAACCTTCTTAGCAACCTCACATCTTCAAATCAGAAGACTCCCCTCCCAACGACTTCTTCTTCTCACAGTACAACGATGGTTCCAAAGCAAAGATCCAAACATCTGAAATCCCCTCTCCCTTCTTTTCTCTTTTTTTCTTCTCTATTTCATGTCTCTGTTTCTCTTCCCTTTCAGCTAGCAAGAAACCAGCTTCCCCCTAAGTATTGGCAACCTTCTTCCACCAGCCACAATGGCTACATCCAGTAAAGATTCCAAGCAAGGTGATAGAGTCAGGGCTAATCAGGGTCAGCCCGACCCAACCTTGAGGGCAGGTTAGGGTTAGATTTTTCAGGCCCTGAGTCAAGGTCGGGTCGGGCCCGAACCCAATAATGAAGATGCACGGTTGAGTTAGGGTTTTAAAAAACTCGGCTCAACCCAACCCTGTTTCACTCGGCTCAACCCAACCCTGTTTCACCCCTAGTAGCGATGATGGTGGTAAGGGTGGTGGTAATTGAAGGTACATTTGGAAGTGGTGATTGAGGGTATATATTTGAAAATATGAAAATAAGTATCCCAAAGATAATTGGGTAAATGACACATGGGATACAAATGCAAAGACCTTCGAGACAAACACTATACGTTATAATGGAACATGCTTATTGAATATATTATATATATATATATATATATATATAAATGTTCAATCTTACTTTTGCAGCCTGACCTTATCATTCTTTTAATTTTGGAATCGGGTTCTCAATGAACCATAACGGTTTTCAGACATGGGTTCCCACAGCGCCAACCATCAACGCCTGCTTCATTACACCAAGCTCCTGACGTCCCATGTAAACCAAGGCCGCCACGAGCAAGCTCTAATACTGTTCCGCCACATGAACGCCTCACCTGAGCTTTCGCTTGACCCTTTCGTCTTCCCACTTGCACTCAAGTCCTGCGCGGCCCTCAACTTCCCTCATCTTGGCACAACCATCCATGCCCACACGACTAAGTCTTCTCTCCTCTCCAACCCATTCGTCGCCTGCGCTCTTGTTGATATGTATGGTAAATGCGTCTCCGTATCTTCTGCCCGCCGACTGTTCGACGAAATTCCTCAACGAAATGTTATTGTGTGGAATGCCATGATTTCTCTTTTCTCTCACTCCAAAGATGTCTCAAATGCACTCCACTTGTTTGAACTCATGGATGTTTCGCCAGATGCATCTTCTTTCAATTCGATCATTGCCGCTTTGTCCGAATCAGATGATGGGTCTTCTAAGGCACTCGCCTTCTATAGACGAATGCAAGATTCACATGTGAAACCAACTATGTTTACCCTTCTGGCTCTGTTGCCTGCGTGTGTTGATGTAGCGGCTTTGAACCTGATTAAAGAAATTCATGGCTACTCTATCAGGAATGGCATTGATTCACATGCTCATCTAAGTAGTGGCCTCGTAGAAGCATATGGCCGATGTGGGTGCCTTTTGTATGCACACTACATATTCGAAAGAATGACTACGAGAGATGTTGTCGCATGGAGTGCCATGATCTCAGCCTACGCATTACACGGGAAGGCTGAAACTGCGCTTGCTATCTTCAGACAAATGGAATTAGCAAGAGTAAGGCCTGATGGGATAACATTTCTGGGAGTGTTTAAGGCTTGTAGTCATGCTGGGCTGACCAACGAAGCCCTGGAATACTTCGAGCGAATGCGTACGGATTATGGTGTAGAAGTGAGCAGTGACCACTACTCCTGCTTAATTGATGTTCTTAGTCGGGCAGGGAGGTTATATGAGGCCTATGAGGTCATAAAGGAGATGCCAGTGAAGGCAACTGCGAAAGCTTGGGGAGCTATACTAGGGGCATGCCGGACATATGGAGAAGTGGAACTTGCGAAGATTGCCGGGAGAAATTTGTTTGAGATAGAGCCTGACAATCCTGCCAATTATGTATTGTTGGCTACCATTTACTGTAGTGCAGGGAGATTAGATGAAGCAGAGAGTTTAAGGAAGGAGATGAAGGAGAGAGGCGTGAAGAAGACACCTGGTAGTAGCTGGGTTGTGTCTCATGACTGATTCATTATCTTGTAAATGGAAGACAATATGATTTTTTGAAAGCAAAGGAAATTCTTCTTATGTCCACCATTAAAGAAGTTCAGAGATGCTTTAGAAAGAAATAGCTTTCTCAGTATCTTATGAGAAGAGCCAGTGTCCTTTTAATATAGGGAAAATTACATGATTATCCACTTTTGGGTTTCCCCTTATAAAATTATCCACAAAAAGTTTTGGTTAACAAAAATACCCAAAATTGGGTTTGGGTTTACAAAACTACCCACCCAAAGTTTAAGTTAACAAAACTACTCAAAATCAGGTTTGGGTTTACAAAACTATCCAAAATAGTGAGTCTTCATCTTCCACATATAATCATGTATTTTTTTTAAACTTTGAGTGGGTAGTTTTGTAACTCCAAATTTAATTTTAGGTATTTTTTTTAACTTAAACTTTAAGTGGGTAATTTTGTAAAGGAAAACCCAATTTTGAGTATTTTTGTTAGCTGAAACTTTTCGTGGGTAATTTTGTAAAGGAAAACCCATAAGTGGATAATCAAGTAATTTTCCCTTTAATATATATGGATTTGTCTAATTACAATATGCTGAGAACACTGAATCATGACAGTTCTAATGAGAGCTAAGAGCTAACTAACTATTACAACTTGGTCTTCTGCTGATGTGGAGGTTGACGTGGTGGTGAGCTCTTTATCGCAGCTGATGTCATTCATTTGCCATTTTGGATGGGCCCAGCCCCATAACTCATTTCAACATTTTTTTTTCTTTTGCTATTACATTCTAAGGATCTACTCAAGGGGACTTTACTCATACACACTTGAGAGGGGGGGTGGGAATGGGGATACATGTGACAGGAGTCGATCCTTAGATCATCCACACTCTTGACCCCTGCTCTTCAAGCAGAAGCTGCAACCAGTGCTATGCATTGGATCCACAACTCATTCCAACTCATTGCATTAAATTACACAATAATTCCACTTTAGCACACCACCTCCACGTTGCGCTATTGCCAGCTTATTAATGGGATCCAAAATTATCATTGTCTTGGAATGTCTGCCCATTGGGTAGAATTCACTAGTGAACTCGAAAGCCTTTGTAATTTTTGCTCTCTAAGATTTCATATTAAAAATTAGGGCCGACGTTGGGCACGTTTCATAGAGCTAACGGCTCCAACCAATGGCAAAGGACACACATGGTATGTGCATCATTTCCATGTGGTGGGGGGAGATCGACCAGGATCCTCAACACGCATTTGACAGCTGGAAACATGTTAGCACACACCCCAACACACGAGCACAAACTCCAAGGGATTCTTAGCCATCGGAATTAGGGTAGAGGGTTTCCTAAAATGTAGTGTGGCCCCTACACCAGTGCGGGACCAATGTGAGCACACAGAGAAGTATCAATATTAATGGGATTTTCATTTTTCAACAGCGTGGGGAAGTCATTTCACCCCTCCCTATGTCTAGGTGTAGAGACCATGCTGCCTTCTAGACTTTTTTTCCCATTACAAGTAATTTACTATTATATAATAATAAATCTCTGTTCTACCTAAAATGATACTAAAATCTCTTACCTATTAAAACATATAAAAATAAGTCCAAATCAACATATTTTCTTAAAAAATCCGGTCCAATATCTCTCTTTCATGAGTCGTCAAACAAACAAACAATATATAGTCATGTTATACAGAGATTTTGTTTATATATTGGGTCCTCTCCCCCCCCCCTCCCCCCTCAACCTTTTTTTTTTCCTGGTAAGCAGATATTGAGTTCTGGTTCTATCTGTTCCTCCTGCTTCTTTGGGAATTGGTAGTGGTGCCTTGTCTTGATTCTCTTCTTTGGTTGATAGGTGTGTTCTTCTTTATATATAGAATTTAAGAGAAAAGGAATTACGATAACAATTTAAGAAGATAAATATTTTCTTTATAAAGTTACTACTAATATGTTCTCTCTCTCTCTCTCTCTCTCTCTCTCTCTCTCTCTCTCTCTCTCTTTCGTCATATCAGAAACAGAGACTGAAATTTCCTCTATTGAGTTTCGGTTCAGTCCGAAAGAAACAAGCAAGAAGCGCTCCTCATTTGTCTACTGACACCTTCAGATATAGAAATAGAGAATGGGTTGCAGGAGATCATCAATAATTGTATCGGACTTGCTAATTCAAGCTTCCCTTAAATCTCTCTGTTTTTCTTTATTTGGTGTTTCTTTCTTTGAAGAACCTCACCTTATTAGAGAGATCAGAAGAAGAAGAAGAAGAAGAAGAAGAAGAAGAAGAAGAAGAAGAAGAGGGAGATACTGCTAAGAAAATATGGTTGTGGGTCGTGAGGTATGGCCAAAGAGAATCCAGAGAAGCAGGGGAACTGATGACCTTAGTGAAGATGTTCTTGAGATCATATTCTCATATTTGCCCATAAAGTCTGCTGTGCAGATGGGAGTTCTATCTTCTAGATTCAGTAATTCATGGGTCTATTGTCAAAATCTTGATTTTGGCAAGAACTTTGCACGAGGCCGGAGCACAGAGGATTTCACAAGAATAGTTGATCAGGTTCTGAATCTCCATTTAGGCTCTAAGGTATGTACATTCCAATTATTCTTTGATCCAAGACAGAAGATCCGACAAGTTGAGGAATGGATACGTTTCGCTGTAAAGAAAGGAGTTGAAGAGGTTGATATAGATTTCTCTCCAGGGAAGAACCTGAACTTAATTCCTGATTTTCTCTTAGATTGTGGATCACTGAAGGTTCTAAGATTAAATTTCTGTGAGTTTCTTAGGCCCTCTTTCAGCTTCAATGGTTTGCTCTCACTCACCACTCTCTCTCTTACAAGGGTTGGCATCACTGACAACATAATCCAATCTGTGTTCAATTCATGCTTGCTTCTAGAGAACTTAGATCTGAATAAGTGTCTTGGAATTCGGAATCTCGGAATTTCAGCCAAAAATCTTAGGAGGTTCAAGGTGTTGAAGGTCACAGATTGTTATAACCTATCTTTGTTGTATATAGATGCACCAACTCTACAGTCACTGCATTATTCCGGAAAGGTTAGGAGGTTCATTTTCTCCTCCAGTACATTGAATCTAAAGTATGCAATGCTTAATTTCTCTGCTTCAATGTCCAAAGGGATTGAGGAGAATCTTTACATGAGAAATCTTCCATTTTATTTAGCTCATGTCAACAGTCTCACTGTCACTAGTATTTTCCTTCAGGTTGCCTTCTTCAATTCTTTTTAATTTCATTCAACTTTTGTATGAGATCTTAATTCTAGTATAGTAGTATTGATTTCCTGATGATGATGTGAATTTAGGGACTATCTCCCAAGTATGTGGATGGAGAATTTAGAGCTATTCAAATCCGTTTATACAACTTGAAGGAATTTCAACTGTTGATGGAGAAAAGCAGTTACTGCAATCCGTTCGACATTGTTATTTTCCTGAAAAACTGCCCATTCTTAGAGAGAATTATTATAGATGTAAGTGTATTCTTTCTTATCTTTTGAATTTCATTTCTATAGTTTATTTAATCACCTTGAACAATTATTACAGCTCAAAGGATTTTCATTCCACTGTGGGTATTACTGGGAGCTATATGGGAAGAAGCCACTAGTACAACTTGATTGCAAATTTCATAACCTTAAATCTGTCAAGTTGAAGGGTTTCAAGTTTGAAGAGTGTGAATTGTTGTTGCTGAAGTTTGTGTTAGAGAAGGCTATTGTGTTAGAAGATTTGTCTCTTGTGCCTGATTACAAGAATAGAAAAACTTGTGCTGCTATGATACAAATGTATCACCAGTTATTTCTTTCTTGGTGTGCATCTGCAAAGACTAAAATAGTTATATCAGAGAACCAAAAAGACTGATGTTTATTTCCTGCTACGTATTCTCGGTCTTAATCAAGTGAGGAACCGAAAATTTTGAGAAAGCCTGTCAGTGTTCTCCTCATATATGTATACTCTTATCCTCATGGAAGTATTGGAAGCGACTCATCGGTGAAAAATATTTCCTAGTCTTTGGTCATTCAATCAGATTGAGAGTGTAACAAATCTTAAATGTTCTGTTCTCTGTACAGATATTGTGATATAGATAGATCTTCTGAGGCTGTATTTTTTCAGCTTAAAGATATATTCATACTTGAATATGAACCATTTCAGAGTTGTATCCCTTAAACATGATAGTAGGAAACAAACAGGAGTTAGGTAAGTATAAATGAATTTTTTAGTGCATCCTTCTTCTTCTGTCTAAATTTCTTATATGCTTATTGAAATCTTGAAATTCAGAGATTCTGCCTAAAAATGTCATTAACTTTATTTATTCTTTCCTTTCCAACCCTCCAAGAAGAGCTCATCAATGTCTCTATTGCTTGAGCAATCTCACTAAGAAGAAAAATTTCCCAAGGGGAGTATGGCCAAGCAAACAATGTATGTGACTCTGAATAAAGTACAAATGATGTTGCACCAAATCAAATATAGATATCAAGCATTAGGATGAGAAAATGGGCACTCACCAAAGGGATAAAAATGCTTGTACTTGAAAGATATAAGTGTTCCAAATTAACACCAATTGTATCTCAAAGTAGGGAACTAAATGGAAACTACCTTGGACTCTGAGGTCTAGAGACTAGAGTCTTACATTTGGGATGATTTCTGATTGAGATTTAAAAAGTAACTGCAATCGTACGGATTAGTGTGGCTAACGGGTCGAACACAAGGAGAGCAGCCACTTTATTTTTGGCTTCTTAAAGTAATGCGAAAGTGAACTAATTAATTATAGTGATCGACTTCTAACTACCACCCTAAACCAATGCATCTAAGAATTTAAATAATCAAACCACGCAGATAAAAAGTAACTAAACTTAAAAACTAAAAATAATAGGATGGTCTCTGGCTAGGAGGGGTAGAATCAGTGCATACACTAGCCGTGAACCTTGGAGGAAAGAGAAAACAATAAAGTAAAGACTAAAAGTAAAATCCTAAGTTAAGAAGGAAAGGGTAGTCAGAAGAGGGAATGAGAGGGGGGAGAGAAGACTTATGAGAACTTCAATAATTGAACTTGAAAATTTGGTTGAGATTCGAAATACTATCAGTACTAAAAGCCAGATCTGGAATAAACCAAATCTGAAATTGCTAGTACTAGAGAAGACAAATCTGAACTTGAAAGAGATGCTCCACAGCTTGTTCTTGTCACTTAGAACTAAACCTAGAACTCGAAAGTAACTTACAACTGAATAAAATAAAACCATGGACATAAAATAAACTTGCATTCATTAAGTAGAACTCCATTACATAAGTGCATAAGCCAAAAGAAAAAGCAAAGAACTAGAGAAGAACTAAACCTAGAGGACAAGAGAGACAAAAGAAAATCCTACGAGAGAGTGGTACACTCCTTGCTTGAGTGTGTTCCCTATATAGGGGATGGGGGTAGGGTCAGGACAACAAGTTGGTTTCCTAGTTGGAATCTAAAATACTGAGGTGACAACAAGAGAGAATGAAGAGATAAGGGAGAGAAAAGAGAGGGAAGAAAAATCGTATAAAACCAGCATGTGCAACAAGCTTTTACATGTAAAATTAGAGACATGGCACCCGATAGTCCTTAAGATCTTTAAAATACAAAACCAGCAAAAAGAGAGTAAAACCCAAGGTAGCTCCATTTTAAATATGTAAAAATACATGTTTTACTACATAAGACTTCACACATAAATGTGCTCATCAGAATTCTCCCACATTTAAACTTTGCTAGTCCTCGAGCAAAACAAAAAGAAAAAGAATAAAAAGCAAAAACCTAACTCATTTTAGTAGAAATCACAGTTACACTTAGTATGTGCAACAAGCCTTTAAACCCCTAGATTACCCTAGTGGACGAGTTGTGTCTCATGGGTGTTTGCAATGAATATACACACAAAATTCAGAAAAGAAAAGCAAATCCAACCTTGGCTAAAGGTAAGGGCCATACCAATCCGAAGCAAAGATAATTCCTCTTACACTTGATCTAGGGACCCCCACACTTGAATTTTTATTACCCCATATCAATTCCAGGCACAAGCATATTTCTTAATTCGGAACTCACCTTGTCTCTTCCAAAACATCATTATCTTAAGGCAAAACCACTTGTGAAGTAGTAAGGAACCAAGGACTAAGGCGTTGGATTGTTTTCGACCAAACATGTTACCAAGGCATTGATGACATTTGCACAAACTTTCTATTGTGTTTTTTTTTTTTTTTTTTTTTTTTTTTTTTTTTTTTTTTAATAATGAACTCTATCCTACTCCACTATTGCTGGCCTAAATGACATGATGGATCAAACACCAGACACCCAAGTTACTATGTAGCTTCGCTTTTTGCATATGCCCACATAAACAGTGATGCTAGAGTTCTTTCAAAAATTTCCTCCCTAAGAGTTTTGATCAAGACACCACGCTTCCTGAGGTGCAATGCTCTATCTAGTTCTAAGAGAGTCAACTCTTACTATTTCTTTCCACACTTTATTTAAAATTTTTTATTCATCAACTCATGCCCATCAAAAAATAAAGTCTCAATTCCAAATCAAGAGTATAAGGAACCCATAGGCTTACATATGGTCCAACACCGCAAAACAAGGGTTTCTTATTTTCAAAAGAGAGTCTCGCCTCAAGACACAGGCTTGTTCCTTTGTTCTCAATAGGGTTTTTATGTGTTCAAGATGGATACCATAATAAAAAATTCTTACTCTCATACATCAAGCAACTGAATGGTATGATCATTAACCAAAAGCCAAAGTAGGATTTCATCCTTAGCAAGCTCAGGAAAAAAAAAAAACAAAGAAAGAAAGAAAGAACACCTAAAAAAAAAAAACTAATTTCCCTCCCCCACACTAAAGTCATGCAATGTCCTCAATGCATAGAATGAATTAAAAGCAAAGCCAATGCAAGGGGGGTCATACCTGAGTAAAAGTCAGTTAGCTGTGTAAAGAGGTTCATGAAGATCCATGACCTCTTCACTAGTAGCAGTAGGAAGCTCAAAGAATGGTTTTAGACACGAACATTGACCTTGAAAATTGCACCTTTGGTTGGGTTCAAAACCTCAACAGCACTGTAAGAAAAAACAGTCTGCACAATATAAGAACCATCCCAACGGGATATCAACTTGCCTAAAAAAATATACAACTTAGAATTGTAAAGCAAAACCTTATCACCAAGAGTGAAAGGCTTCCTAAGGATTTATCTATCATAAAAACACTTGGTTTTCTCCTTATAAATCCTAGTATTGTCATAGGCATCATTCCTAATCTCCTCTAACTCTGTTAGTTGGAGTCCTCTATGAGTATCAGTAGTAGATAGATCAAAATTCAGTTGTTTGATAGCCCAAAACACCTTATGTTCTAACTCAACCGGTAAGTGACATGCCTTCCCATGCACTAGACGGTGGGGAGATTGACCCAAATTGGTCTTATAAGTAGTCATATGAGCCCACAAGGCATCCACCAATCGATTAGACCAATCCTTGTGATTAGGGTTGACAGTCTTTTCTAAAATTTGCTTAATCTGCCTGTTGGATACCTCAACCTGACCACTAGTTTGAGGATGATAGGGTGTGGCCAGCTTATGGGTGATCCTATATTTCTTCATCAAGGCCTCGAAAGGCCTATTGTAAAAATGTGCACCCCTATCATTAATAATTACACGTGGTGTACCAAAGCGGGAGAAAATGTGCTCTTTCATAAACTTGACCACCACTTGTGGTCATTAGATTTACAGGCAATGGCTTAAATCCATTTGGAAATATAATCTACAACCAATAAGATATATAAATTCCCAAAAGAATTAAGGAATGGTCCCATGAAATCAATGCCCCACACATAAAAAAATCTCAACAACTAGAATTTAGTTGAGGGGCATCATATTTCTCTTGGTCACATGTCCTAAAAATTGACAGACTTTACAAAGACTTGCAATATACAAAAGCATCCTTGAAAAGACTAGCCCAATAGAATCCACACTGTAAAATTTTGGCAGCAGTCTTTTTTCACACTAAAATTTCCTCTATATGCCTGATTATGACAAAAAGAGAGAATGAAATGCTGCTCATGATTAGGAACACATCTTTGGGTAATCTGATCCGAACACATCTTAAACAAATAAGGATCATCCCAGAAAAAGTGCTTAACTTGGGAATGAAACCTATACTTATTTTGGGTGGATCAGTGATCCAAAGTTGCACCTGAGACTAAAAAGTTGACAATATCAGCAAACCATGGTTCACTAAACACTGCAAGTAACTGTTCATCAGGAAAATTCTTGTGGACTGGAGAATCAATAGTCAAGGAATTGAGAAGCCAGGATAAATGGTCTGCAACTAGGTTTTCACTTCCTTTCTTATCCTTAATTTTCAAATCAAACTCTTGCAAAAGTAGAACCCATATAATGAGATGAGCTTTAGCATCCTTCTTCTGAACAAGGTATCTAAGAGCAGAATGATCAGTATACACACCACCACATGTGACCCAACTAAGTAAGATCAAAACTTTTTTAATACAAATACAATAGCTAAAAATTCTTTTTTAGTGGCAGTGTAGTTCAATTTTGCATCATTTAAGGCCCTACTATCATAGTAAATGACAGTGGGTAGCTTTTTAATCATTTGTCCCAAAACTGCTCCTATGACAAAATTAGAAGCATCACACATCAGTTCAAAAGATTCATTCGAAATAGGTGGTTGAATAATAGGTACATTGGTTAACTTCTGCTTAAGTTACTCAAAGGATTTTAGGCATTCTATAGAAAATTCAAAAGTTTGATCTTTAGCAAGTAGTGATGTGAAAGGTCAGGCTAACTGACTAAAGTTCTTAAGAAACCTTCTAGAAACTAGCATGACCAATAAAAGATCGGACATTCTTAACAGATTAGGGAGGTGGTAAATTAACAATTACATCTGGCTCTATCTACCTAAATTCCCTTCTTGGATATTATATAGCCGAAAATAATCATAGATTTAACCATAAAATAGCATTTCTCTCAATTCAAAACCAAATTCTTAGATATGTACTTTTTTAAAACTAGAAAAAGATGGCGAAGACACTCAGAATAGGAATTTCCATGAATCAAAAAGTCATCCATAAATACTTCTAAGAATTTTTCAACCATATTAGAAAAAATATTCATCATGCATCGTTGGAACGTAGCAAGGGTATTGCGAAGCCCAAAAGGCATACGCCTGTAAGCAAATGTTCCATACGGGCATGTAAAAGTGGTCTTATGTTGATCTTCTAAAGCAATTGGAATCTGGTTATAGCCAAAATATCCATCAAGAAAATAATAATATTCATGCCCAGCTAACCTCTCTAACATCTGGTCAATGAATGACAATAGGAAGTGGTCCTTCCAGATTTTCGCATTAAGTTTCTTGTAGTCTATGCACACTCTCCACCCTGATTGGACATGAGTTGGAATCAGTTCGTTATTGGCATTGAAAACTATAGTAACACCAAACTTCTTAGGCACTACATGAACTGGGCTTACCCATTGACTATCAGAAATAGGATAAATTATTCCATGATTTAAGCATTTTAGGATCTCTTTCTTAATGACTTCCATCATCACTGGATTAGCTCTTCTTTAGGGTTCAGTGGATGGTTTGGAATCCTCCATAAGATGTATATAATCTTGCACAATAGAATGGCTTATACCCTTGATGTCAACTATGGTCCAACCTAGGGCTTCCTTATTGTCTTTTAACCCTTTAAGCAATTCCTCTTCCTGGCTAGAAGTCAAATTTGAAGAAATTATTACTGGAAGAGTCTGGTCAGGCCCTAGGAAAGCATACCTCAAATTAAATCGCAATTCCTTAAGATCTAGCTTAGGAGGTTCAACTATGAAAGGTTTGTAGATGGGATGGGAAAGGGGTCCTAAAGGCTTCACAGATGTGTGAATACTCAAGACTTCAGAAAAGAAATTTTCACTATGATCACCCAACTCATCCATACACTTTTAGAATTCTGAATCAAAATTAATATCAAAATTGGTAATTAAATCATTAGAAAAATCCAGAAAATCCTCAAGCATATTGATCTCTTATTCCATATGTGGTTGCTTTCCTATCCTAAACATGTTAAACTCAATAGTTTGGTTGCCAAAAGATACCATTAGAAAATCATTCTGGCAATTGATTAATTCATTACTGGTAGTCAAGAATGGTCTTCCTAGAATTATTGGGATTTCATCCTTGATTAAGAAGGGCCTGGTATCTAACACAATGAAATCAACTAGAAAAATAATTTTTTTCATTTTAAGTAAGGCATCCTCAACCATCCCTTTAGAAATCTTGACAAACCTATTTGCCAACTGAAAAGTGGTTCCTGTGGCTTTCAATTCTCCTAGTCCTAGTTACTTATACACATAGTAAGGTAAAAGATTCACACTTGTGCCAAGGTCAAGTAAGGCATGCTCAATGTAGTTGTTGCCTATGACACAAGCAATGATAGGGCTCTTTGGATCTTTATACTTGGCAGCTATAGGTTGAGTAATTATAGAACAAATGTTACCTACCAAGAACGCCTTTTTGGACACACTAGTGATACATTTGTGAGTACATAAATCTTTCAAATCCTTAGGATAGGCAGGGATCTAGTATATAACATCCAAAAGAGGGATTCTCAATTCTAGCTTTTTGAAAACTACTAAAATCTTATCCATGGAAGCATACTTCTTTTTATTTATTAATCGATTAGGGAAGGGGATAGGTGGAACATAAGGACTGTTAGGAATTTTCTCTTTTTCAGAAGAATCATTTTTTTTTCTCAACTAAATCATCTTTAGATGTTTTAGGTTCATCAGAAGAACCTAGAACAGGAGGCACACTTGTGTCCTCAACAGAAAGAGAGTTAATAAGAGTAATAAATGGAAAAGATTTAGGAATACTATGTTCGTACTCTCGGCCACTCCTAAGGGCATAAGCAAGATTACATTGGTTGGAGGGCCCTTGTTGGGTCTGACCTTATACCACATTCAGTGTTGCATTAATGGATGCTTGTGAACTAACAGGCTGATGCCTAAGGTTAGGCTCTGGTTGACTAGGCAATGTTCTCTTCTCCCTCTCATGCAAAATTGAGACAACTTGGGTGATTTCTCTCATAAGATTTTGATGGCTTGTCATGAGGAGGGTCATATTCTTTTTCAAGTCACTTATTCTAGTTGCCTCTCTAGTGTTGGTAAACCCAGGGGCTTGCTAATAGGATGATAAGAGAGGGGGCCTAGGAAGACTAGCCTGAGGTCCTACATTTGGCCTAGGAAGAGTATTTGGAGCAAAAGATTGTTGTGCAAAAGGAGGCCTTTGAGGTCCATGTTGATCTTGATTATGGAAATTATAAGGCCCCGGTTGGTTGCCCTGATTCTAGGAGAAATTTGGGTGATTTCTCCTTCCTGGATTATAGATGTTTCTATATGGATTATTCTGATATGAGGCATTAACACTTTCATTAAAAGTGCCGACAGAGATGTTGGGGTATTCTTCTATGATATGTCTAGGGGGCTGGCACCAAGCACACATCTTAACCAAATTGACTGACGATGGCTCTTTAGGAACAAAAACTTCAATCCTCTTAATTAGGCTATCTAAATAGGCTTCCTTGGCTACCATCCATAAAATATCATTTTCCTCATATGATTCTTTCACTTTCTTGGGTTGACCCCCACTCACAAGTTTTATCAGCTAGATCAAGTAAGAATTCTCATGCCTCTCCTTCATCTGTAAAGGATGTGAATCCCCTAGGGCACATAAATTCTATCATTTGTTTAGTTGGGTAATCAATACCCTCATAAATAATATAACGTAAATGCCATAAGTTTAGGCCATGGTGAGGCCATTCCTAGAGTAGATCCTTGAATCTCTCTATAAGTTTAGAAAAGGACTCGCTAGGCTTCTGTCTAAACTAGAGGATATCACTTCTAAGTTTATTGGTCTTATGAGTTGGGAAAAACTTCTTGAGGAAGACAACTGTGAATTTCTCCCGTGTGGTTACGGAATTTATGGGTAACCCATACAACCACTTCTTAGCTTGGTCTTTTAATGCAAAAGTGATGAACCTAAGCTTAACAGTATCATCAAAAAGCTGTTGGACTTTAATGAGGACACATACCTCTTCGAATTCCCTACAGAATAGGTATGCATCCTTAGAGGGCAGCTCATGAAAATGGGGTAATATAATGATGAACTGAGATTTGAGCTCATAATTATTGCTCTGGGCTTGTGGTAGAACTATGCAAGAAGGTTGGGTTGTTCTAACATGATAGAACTTATCTTTCAGAGATTTAGGTGGAAGATTTTGCTATTGGTCTCCCATATTGAAAGGTACTAAAGAGAGTAAACGTATAGGCCCACTACTTATTGGATCTCTTCTTTCTAACTTATTCGCACTATTACGTACCCACCCAACACTCATGCAACAGAACACTATCCACAATTAGAATAAGACAAACCATATACACAAAAGAATGAAAAATATTTTGAAATTTTTTTCTAATTTTTTTTATGAGCTTATCGGCAGGGATCCGGGGTTGCTCAAGTCAATTCCCGAGATACTACTACAGGGTGAAACCTGTCTTTATCATATTGTGAGGCTTGACGACCTCCATCGATACAACTATTATTGCAAGTTGTTCTTCTCAAGGATTCAATAAAAGAAAAACAAAAACAAAACAAAGAAAACAAAGTACTCCGATTTACCAAAAGAAAGCAAAAAATAATATGGAACTGTCTTCCCGGCAACAGCGTCAAAAACTTATTTGAGATTTAAAAAGTAACCGTAAGTATACAGATTAGTGTAACTAACGGGTTAAACACAAGGAGAGCAATCACTTTATTTTTAGCTTCTTAAAGTAATGCGAAAGTGAAATAATTAATTATAGTGATCTACTTCTAACTACCGCCCCAAACCAATGCATCTAAGAATTTAAATAATCAAACCACGCAGATAAAAAAGTAACTAAAATTAAAAACTAAAAATAAAGAGGATGGTTCTCTAGCTAGGAGGGACAAAGCCAACGCATAAACTGGCCGTGAACCTTGGGGGAAAGAAAAAAAAATAAAGTAAAGGCTGAAAGTAAAATCCTAAGTTAAGAAATAAAGTGTAGTCAGAAGAGGGAATGAGAGTGGGGAGAGAAGACTTAGGAGAAGCCTAACTACCTGAACTTCAATACTTGAACTTGAAAACTTGGTTGAGATTCGAAATACTACCAGTATTAAAAACTAAATCTAGAATAAACCAAATCTGAAATTGCTAGTACTAGAGAAGATAAATCTGAACTTGAAAAACTGAACTTGAAAGAGATGCTCTACGGCTTATTCTTGTCACTTAGAACTAAACCTAGAACTAGAAAGTAAACTTACAACTGAATAAAATAAAACCATGAACATAGAAAAAAACTTACATTCATTAATTAGAACTCTATTACATAAGTGCATAAGCCAAAAGCAAAAGCAAAGGACTAGAGAAGAACTAAACATAGAGGACACGAGAGACTAAAGAAAATCCTAAGAGAGAATGGTATGCTCCTTGCTTGAGTTTATATAGGGGATGGGGGTAGGGTTAGGACAACAAGTTGGTTTCCTAGTTGGAATCTAAAATACTGAGGTGACAACAAGAGAGAATGAAGAGATAAGGGAGAGAAAAGAGAGGGAAGAAAAATCGTATAAAAAGGGAGAGGTATCCAACGATTTGGGTGTGATTGGGGGGATCAACAACAACATATTCCATATGTTAGTGATGAGGTGGAGGAGAGAGAAGAGAGAGAAAAGGAAAATTGTGTGGGAGAAGAGGAGATCCAACGATTTTGGGTTGTTTTTTCCCTATTTTTCTTCTATTATTTATTTTCTCTCTCCTTTTCCAACTTACGCACAAACTCCCGTTTTTTTTTTTTCTCTCTCTCCTTGTTCAACTTGAGCACAAACTCTCTTGGCCGACTTCCTATTCCTTGCTTAAATCGATTAGGACATCTTCTAATTGAGTAGGAAGTTTCATCCATGCCCCTTGCTTTAAGTGATGAGGAGGAGAGAGATAATCTTCCAAAAAAAATATTTTTTTTCTTCTTTTATTTATTTTCTCTCCTTTTCTAATTTGCACACAAACTCCCTTGGCCAACCTCCTATTCCTTGCTTGAATCGATTAGAACATCTTCCAATTGAGTAGGAAGTTTCATCCATGCCCCTTGTTTTAAGTGATAAGTGGAGAGAGAAAATCTTCTAAAAAAATATCTAAAATATAGCAGCCAAGATGTTCGAACTTGAGACCTCCTGGTGAGCAAAGGATTAGGTAGTTGTTGTTACGAAAAAAAGAACCTTCATCACTCAAGGGGGTCAATCGATCCTTGTTGGCATTTAGAATATTCTTTGCACATCTGGGACAATTGCAAATGGCTAGTTTTGCATTTCGGTTCAGTTCTGATCCATTATTCTTTTTCTAGCAAAAAAAAATAATAATAATCACTTGTACGGGTGACCAAATAGATGTGTACTTTTAATGCAACATGTCCATCTTACTCATAATTTCATCCTCTTCACAATCATGAAAAGAAACAGGACCTTTTTAGATGTAAAATTGTAGATATGACGCCCGATATTCTTTAAGGTCTTTAAAATACAAGAGAGTAAAACCCAAAATAACTCCATTCTAAATATGTAAAATTGCATTCTTTACTACCTAAGATTTTACACATAATGTGCTCATCAACTTCTTAGAATGCATTCAAACCTAGAATGCATTCCAAGAATACATAACCAAATGCAACTGGATTGTTGGATAGATAGGATATTTACTCACACACCAAATTTTGTAGCAAGTTTCAGTGAATAGTCAACTCACATTGTAATTGGTTTTCTTTCTTTTAAAGTTTTCCTTCACCTAGGATGAAGAGATTCCCCATGGGTTCTTATGTTGGAACTCTTGACTAGTGACAACCATGTAATTTCATCATGATCTCCCCCCTATATTAAAGGTCAAAAATACCCCTTTTGAGTCCTATCCAACCATTGTAACCCGTGGGAAAGAGATTCTCTTTCCACTGCAGGGGAAAAAAAACTCGATCCTTTTGATTATATGCTAGATGAATTTTTCTTGCACAGAACCTCTAAAAAAGAATCTTCCAGTGATAATTCATGTATGCCACATTCAAAAGGAAGCACCAAAGGGTATTTTAGTCAACGACATATAAAATACAAAATTGATCAAAATACCACTTGTGTGCCTCTTTCCCTTCTTTGAATGTGGCATGCAAGGATGATTCCAATAGATCCACACCTTAGTTTACCATGTTGTGAAGTGTTAACTAGGCAGCCACATGATAGATAACCCCATCAAGCAAAGGTAACCTAGCAAAATGGGATGAAATTTTCCTGCTACCTAGATTGTAGGAACTTTCCAAATTCACAGCCAAAGGAACAGAATTTTGAAATGTCTTTTGAAAATACTAAAACCTAGGAAGGTATTTGTGAACCCAAATATAACATTTGCTTCCTCAACATCCAAAACCCTCATTGCAAAAGACCCTCCTCTCAATTCCTCAGTAGTCATTAAAACCCAAGATCTAGTACTCAGCACTGTACTACTTGATCAATGGGTTTCCCAGATATAGAGTGAATTCAATCTTCCCTTTCGAAGAAAGCTCAGAGCGTAGTTCATTGTCGACATCGCTGCCTAGTCTGGAATCACTTTTCAAGGTCCAGTATTTTCCTTGCTGAGTCTGATCACCTTCCATCGTCGCTTGATCACTACATCACCTTCATTGGAGATGGTGACTATCTCTTTCACAATGGTTATGTTTTCACTATCCTAAATCTTCTCCTTTCAATTTGGGGGAAAATGGTTTGAGAAGAAACATATATAGGGGTGAAATAAGTATTTGATTTGTGGTTGAATTACAAAAGGCTTACAATTCAAAACTGACACCACACTAACAACGTACATCTAATAGTGGAGGATTATCTAATTTTTGAAAACATAGGGGAAGGGAATGTAATAAGAGCAAAGTACAGGGGAGGGAATGCAATTTGCTCCAAAATCTTTCAAAGCTAAGATAATTTTTGGACACCAAACAGGACTAGGACAAAGAGCAAGCAAAAGATTGTAGATGATAGAACAACAAAAAAAAAGCAAGCAGGCAAACAATGGATCGATCTGAAAAAAAAAAAAAAAAAAGCATGCAGTAGCACAATAGCTATGAAAAGAACTTCATCAAAGCTAGATTTATTTTTTCAACCCAAAATACCCCGCTATACCATACTTATCACAACATAAGCTATTTGTATTTTTATAATATTGATTTTTATATTTTGATGTGATGACTACATCACACATGGGCAGTAAGAGAATGCAAAGGATATATTGGATGCTTATAATTATAAGGGATTCAATCGCTTGGTCATCACTCTCAAAGGAGTGAAAAAGGAAAAAATGAAAAAAAAAAAAATTACGAAAAAAAGATAATTTACAAGATATGATCGGATGAGGAGATGAATTTCCTCCATTCAATTGGTGAAACCATCCCTTCACTCTCCTTCAAAGCTCTTTTCCTCATTAGCGAGTGCTGCTATTTGACTTAAATTTTATCAATACGATTTAAATATTTCAATTCGATTTCGATAAATAATTTAGATTTTGAATTCAGCTACTTTTGAGCTTTTGAGCTTTTGAGCTTTTGAGCCTTTGAGCTTTTGAGCTTTTGAGCTTTTGAGCTTTTGGATTGATTGAGACGGATGGCGTTTGTCACAAAAGATAGAAATTGGATTTTCGCAAGTGGCTGGAATGTGGTGCATAGGTGGATACCAACATCTTTCCAAATTCGTACCCATAGAATTTAAAGTCAACGTTAACATATAAGTTCTTGTTTTTTGGGGGTCAAAGTTCTCATAGTATAGTAGTTTAGATACGACCAACGTTGACTGTTAACGTATGGAACAAGAAAAGAAAAGTACAGATTAGATAATCGTCACCTGTGTAGTCATTGTCTTAATCATTATAATTAGGGGTGCCAATCGGTTGAGCTTGGTCGGTCTCGGTTGGATCTAATAGGATCTGACGGTATGAAATTCTTGCATCATGAATGCTTATTTACTTAGACGGGCCTAGGTTGCATGGTACGGATTGTAATCGGGTTGATCGGTGTCGAGCTACCTTAAATAGGTTACGAACCTACTTCAATCACCTATTAATCGATTAATTTATTAGGAGTGCACGCTTCCTCGATCGTTGGGGGTGTTTTTCTTGAAAATAATTTAGCTGCTACCTGGGTTGCAGCCAAGTAGCTACAACCTCCTGTTGGCAGCCAAAAAAATAGAATAATTCACTTCCCCCTAGGGTACACAAATACCCTCATAGGTTATAGTATTTTTCAAAATATCCTTTTAGATTCCATTTTTTTTTTTTGCCACAGGGGTTGCAGCTACTTGGCTGCAACCCGGGAGCAACTACATTTTGTCTGTTTTCCTTTACCAAAAATGTTAAGAAAAGATGGGGAGTTTTTATAATATATGTCTGAATTCACTGCACTTACGTTCATCTGGACTCACTGTACCCTTTCTTCATTCAATAAAGACGAGGTGTGTTCACTATTGCTTACTGCACATGTTCTTCCTATCAAAGGTCAAGCCTGACTTTTCCACTCCAATAATAGGTTTTTCGTTTTCCCATAGAGACCATTAGCCAATCATCACGTTTAATTTAGTCCATCCCTTCGTCGTTGGTGAAACAAATCAAGAAGGAAGGATGTCAACCCCCTTAGAGGCACTTGAGGATGGACTCAAATCTTTTGCAGTGAGCAATGAATGGCAGTGAGAATCCATCAGCTAGAAGGACCCCGGCATGTACCCTAACCATTGGCTCTTCATTCCTCAGTTTCGCTCATTGCCTCCTGTAGAGAAGTTTTATGCCTCAAGGTCAAGGATACCATTCTAATAGGGACTTAAGTTCTGAGTCAGTACTATACAAAAGAAGGATCCAACATATATCCCATTTTCTATCATTACAAATGTAAAGAAGGAGATTGTATCAAGTGATCCGATACTAGTTTACATGTTCTTGATCTCGATACCTAGCCGAGATCACATCTATGGAGCGGTATGGATCGGTTAAAAATATTAAAAAAAAAAAACTAGGGGTATTTCTATCTGATTCGTACAATCCGACACCGATCAATGTCCGATTACAATTAATGTGGATACCATATCAGATTTCGGGATGACCTACATCCGATTTGACACGTACACTAATACAATGACTAAAATACCCTCAAGCGCCGCTTGTGTGTTAAGCAAGGAACGTGCTTCGGAAGCTACCGACAGAGCCGACTTAAACCGACCAAGCAGCCACACACCGATGCTTGTCCAACACACTCTAACGGCTATATTTCCCAATTTACATAAACAATCACGTTTTTATTTTTATTTTTATTTTTACTTTTTGGTAAAATAAAAATCGATAACCACGTCCACACACCAGTGGTGCAACCCGTACACGTGTCATGCACACAAAGCATGAGATACAACGCCAACATTGGATTATGATACGTGTCACTTGTTCATAGGGCGATGAGATGGTCAAGGATCTGTGCTGTTCCCACGCCGTCATTGTGGAACAAAGGCGGGCTTCGATGTTCGTTCCTTCTCCGTGTGAGGGCTTTATAAAGGAAAGGTTTGAGGTGGTTGTTCTTATCAACGCCATCTTTTCGGGCTAGTGGATTTAGGTTCAATCATCAGGTATGGAAAGAGAATCCTTGTTTTGCAGAAGAATCTCTAATTTAATTGAATTGGATTGAATCTATACTTGTTTTAAGTTTGCTTTTCAGTGTTTTCGATTCAAAATTGAGAAATTTTTATCCCTCTCCTTGTGATGATCTTCTATAAACGTAAACTTCTTTACACGAATTACGAATTTCATTTTTTGAAAGCTTGGTTTGTTAGAGAGTTGTTGTTTGATCGGCTTGTTGATCCTGGTTGTTAATGTATTGCAGAGTAGAACAGGGGAGTTTTTGTGTAGTTCCAGTAAGTTAAAAATCCAATCTTGTCGAGGAATTTTTGGTGGATTTGCAGAGGAATGGCATTGGGGAAGTCTTATAGTTCTAAATTGAAGAGCAGAGGCTTGAATGCTTCGAATGTAGAAGCAACAGATGAAGGATTGGTGCTTGTTCACTGTACAAGAGCAATGGGAAGGAAAAGGATTATTGTTTCAAACCGTACAGCAATGGAGACGTTGCCTATTAGTTCTAATTTCAGGACTCCATCAAAAAGGCGTCAGGGTATGAGAACGATCAGAGACGATGAAAAGTCTCTTCTTGAAGCCTTACCAGAGGACATTCTGGTTCGAATACTGTGCTGCGTATATCATGATGATCTGAAGCAGCTCATCCAAGTATCGAAATTGGTCAGAGATGCGGTAAGTGTATATAATACTTAAGAGTGGATTTTACATTTCAAAAAATCTCACTTTTGAGCGATTGGGATTGATTTTTGTTCTTGCCCTTTTGCAGACTCTGGTAGCAAAGCAATCTCACTTTGCTTACAGTACTCCAAGAGCGAAGATTTCTAGTTTAAGTAATGATCTTGAGCACTATAGTCCCGAAGCACCAAATGCTCCTAGACAGCAAAGGTGTCCCAGGTCCCGAATCAGCAGGAAGAAGCTGTCAGATATCAGTGTCGCCTTGTTCCATACGCCGGAGGATGAACGGTGGTCGAGGGATGGATTGTTCGACCAAACAGGGGTTTTGAGTTAACTGGAAATGCGATTGTTGTGGAGTTAGCCACCGGTGACGGCTGAGTTAGAGAGGTTGGGATTTGATAGTGGTGATCAGAACCCATAGCCTTTGTATGTAGAAAACACTTGGCGCAAGCTGCTGTTCTTCAATTCCTTCATTGAAGATGAGAAGAGGATGGATGGTTCGTTTATGTATTATATTATGTATACGAGAACTGAAGTTCTTTTGGAAAGGGCATTTCCTTTTTTCATGTTTCTGCGAGGATTCAGAATGTGTTACAATGTACAGAATTTCGTTTTAACACTGATAGACAAATCAAATAAACTGTTTTACCATTTGCTTCTCATTACTCATTAGTTCTTCCCCTCTTTCTCAAAACCTGGTTACTTTAGCACGGGGCCAAGCAATGAGGCTGTTTTTGATAGAAAATATATGTGGAAATGATTCATGGAGATGGATGAACATGTACGATAAACATTACAAAGACATGTTCTAGGCATATCTTAATCAATGGCTAAAGAAAAACAACTCATTAAAACTCTTCTTGTATGCTTCTTTTACAATATGATCAATTTTGGTCTGGTCTACTTTCTTTTCCTTTCGCTTTAGGTCATTAGCTTCACTTAATGAGTCTATTAAAACTATATATAGGGGTGAGGGTACGGACCAACCCTAGAAGGAAATTAGGGTTTCCTTCCCATTAAGGAAAAAATATCTTATGTTCATACATAATGATATATATATTTCATACTATTAAGGTGTGCTAATAAAAATCTAATATCTCCATAGAGATCACTTACTATTATTGGATCATTTCTGCTTACTCCATCAATAGTCAACACCACTAAATCGGTTTTGAAAATAAACATTGGACTATGCTAGCTCACCTAATTGAAAATTTTATAACCTCCCACTTGGGCAACATATGTCAGAAGTTTTTGTTAAGTTTTTCTCGAATTGGTGACCCGTTTTGAAGATTAACCCTCTTCGACATGTTTTGGTGGCAACCCGAATAGGAAGTTTTTTAAGATATGTGATGGAAGCGGAGGGGTTGGGCCAATAGGACCCATGGATCGGCCCACTACTTGGAGGAGTATATAATGTACTATCGTCTTATTGAACAAGTCATTGTAATTTGGGGGTTTTTCGAGCTAGGGTTTTAGGGCGAGTTTTCTCACTACTGCTTGGGTGTAATACTGTAATCTCTCTTTTCTATATAGTGAAACATCTTCGTCGCTTGAGGACGTAGCCACCACATTGGTGTTTGAACCTCGTTAAATCTATGTGTTGTTCGGATCTGGTTTTGTTTATTTTCGTATTTGTCGATGTTTGCTCTAACATTTTTGGATTTTAAAATTTAGACAAATTGAATGTGGTCACAAACAAAACAGTGTTGAATCGAGTGCACCTTGAACCAAATGCCTTGGTCTGAATGAGAATTACAAATACCCAACTATATTGATCATCGCATCTAAAGGGATATGGGACAAATACGTCAAAGTGCTCATAACTTCACCGACTTGGGTTGATCAGCATGAAAGCATGATATGAAAATTACGTGCAATAGTGATCATCATGTCTATTTCCAAATTGTTCCTGGCTTGAAAATCAAATGAACCCTATGAGATAGATACTGAAGGCCTCATTAACTACAAGTGTCTCCCAAACGTTCAAGCTTCGATCAAAGAAGCTCATGGGGACTGGGTCCTGATATCCCAAAACACTAGCACTAGACATCAATCAATCAAGGCTTTACTAGCAATTAGATGTGTGTGTATTGACTGGAACCTCAGATACCGAATGAGGTAAATACACCACATAGAGCCTCAATTTTCTATGGGAGGCAAATGAATAAGGGGTAATTTACAGCGCCACCCCCTGGATATTGCCAGTATTATAGGAACACCCCCTCTCTTTCACCAAATTAGACTTAGACCCCCTATCATCAATCACTGTTATAGAATATACCAAGGATGGTAACATCAGTAGTTCATTTTTTTTTTCTAAATACCATTTTTCCCTTAAAAATAATGAAGTACCGAAATTACCCTCCTTACTTGTAGGCCCCAAATCCCTAACTCACTCTCACTTCTAACTAGTCATTGACCTAGTTAGTTGGAGAAAGAAGAATTGGCTTACAGAGCAGCGACTGCTAGCCCCCTACTGGGGATGGCGACTATGGCGGCACGTAGTAGATTTACTAAACCAATGAGAAGATGGGTGAGCTGGTGGAAGAAGATACTATTGTAATTATTATTATTATTATTATTTTTTGGTAAAGACCGAAAGATACTATTGTGACCGGAAACTTGGAAATAGTCATCCTGAATTCTGATCCGTTTTCTAGCCAAAACTGTCAGAAAAAAAAAAGAAAAGCAACCATCCCTAACCCACCTTCCATTGGGAAAATGAAATGAACTGCCCCCATGTGATGCAGTTATGGAAGGGAAGGGTAGGTAAGGTCTGAAGGGAGTTACCTGAAAATTTTGCAAAGCACAAAACGAATTTTGGTTGGTTTGGTTCAGAATTTGGAGCAGATCCAATTCCAGCCCACTTTGTAGATATGAGTTGCTAAAGAAAATCAAGGTTCGATTTTTCTCTGAAGATTCCTTGCATTTCTGATCTCTTGTGACATTTCGTTTCTAATTTTCTTTTAATATAACTTCAAGCAGGGATCTTCAACTTTCAGAGAGATTCCAGTGGCGATTATGTCATCGAAAAACGTCTTGCCACGAATCGATAGGTATTCTTTGCTTGCATTTCAACCATTTTGTAAACCTAAATCTTTGAACTTCACAATGAATTTGGTTGATTAATTGATGTGAAAAATTCAAAAATTGATGATCTAAGGTATATAATCTAGGGTTTGCTTCAGGAAAGAGGTGGTAGAATAGGAAGGATGAGTAGAGGATGGAGTCGAAGTCAGCAGACGAAGGCTTAGTGTGGTGAGTGTCAACGCCATGATTCTCTACTTCCACTACTTCCTTGGACGAAGAAGATGAAGAAACGGAGACCTTTAGGCAAGAAGAATGGATGAGCAATCTATTGGGATAGAGATCGAATTTACATAAATGCCATTCATTTTTTACTTTGATTGATAATTAGACCCTTGTGGATAATCAAAATGTCAGATCATTCTTTTACTTATAAGGGCTAAAGCGTCATTTCATAGCATCACTTGACAGAGATTGACGGTAGAGGGTCTGAGTCTAATTTGGTGAAAGAGAGGGGGTGTTTCTATAATATTGGCATTTTTCAGGGGGTGGTGTTGTAAATTACCATGAATAAATGTATACACATAAACAAATGGCCATAATAAAAAAAAAATGCATGTATATTCTCGAGAACAAATAATAATGCATTACAAATATAAAGTAAACTAAAAGTCAAATGCAACTGAACATATTGAACAAAACTCCCACTAATAAAATATATAAAAAGAACTAACAACTCCCATATTAGTGACATGCTCTTAAAAAACTTTGGGAGTTAATCCCTTTGTAAAAGGATCTACAATCATGTTTTCTATAGCAATTTGCTCCATTATAATATGTGATTCTTGGACTTTCTCTCTGACCAAAAAATATTTATTGTCAATGTGCTTAGAGCCTAAAGTACTTTTATTGTTATAAGAAAAATGAATCACAGCTGAGTTGTCATAGAACATCCTCAATGGTTTAGATATAGAGTCAACAATCTGCAGTACTGAGATAAAATTCCTTAACCATAAAGCTTGAACAGTGGCTTCATAACACGCCATATACTCTGCCTCCATAGTGGAAGATACAGTGAGTGTCTGCTTGACACTCTTCTAAGATATAGCCCCACCAGCCATCATAAAAACATATTTAGAAATAGACTTGAAGTCATCTGGACATCCAGAAAAATCTGCATCAATGTGACTGACTACATCTAGAGAATCGATTCTTCTGTAAGCATAAAATCCTTAGTGCCCTATAAATATCTCATAACTTTCTTAGTAGCTACCCAATGCGCTTCACCAAGGTTGCTCAAGTATCTCCCAAGTACACCAATAACAAAGGTATGTCTGGCCTTTACAAACTTGAGCATACATTAAACTCCCAACAGTAGATGCATAATGTATATTCTTCATCTGATTGCGCTCCAATTCTATATGTGGACATTGAGACTTACAAATTTATCCCCTTTCACAACTAGAACCTTACCGGGGGAACAACCTAATACGTTAAACCTTTTTCATACCCTCTCAATGTAACATTTTCGAGACAAACCAAGAACTCCACAAGACTTATTATGATGAATCTCAATGCCCAAAACATAAGAGGCCTCACCAAGGTTCCTCATGTCAAAGTGACTTGATAACAATCGTTTTATCTCATGTAAAAAGTCAACATTATTACTGGTAAGAAGAATATCATCAACAAAAAGCACAAGAAAAATGAACTTACTCTCACTGATCTTCAGATAAATATACTGGTCCACAAGATTCTCTTTGTAACCATAAGAAGTGACAACTTCATCGAACTTAAGGTATCCACTATCTAGATACTTGTTTCAAACCAAAGTGACTTGATAACAATCATTTTGTCTCATGTAAAGGGCAACATTATTACTGACAATAATTATATTATCACATAAAGCACAAGGAAAATGAACTTACTCTCACTGATCTTCAGATAAATACATTAGTCCACAAGATTCTCTTTGAAACCACATGAAATGAAGATTTCATTGAACTTAAGGTACCACTATCTGGATGCCTATTTCAAACTACAAATAGATTTCTTGAGTTTTCACGCAAGGTGCTCTGTATCAGCTTGCCTGAAACCAGGGGGTTGATGCATATAAACATCCTCTTCAAGATCTCCATTTAAGAAAAATGTTTTGACATCCATCTGATGAAGTTCCAAATTAAAATGTGCTACTAAAGCCATTATGATTCTCAAAAAATCTTTTGTCAAGAGTGGTAAAAATGTTTCCTTATAATCTATGCCCTCTCTTTGGCTGAATCCTTTTGCTATAAGTCTAGCGTTGTAATGCTCAATTTCACCTTTAGAGTTTCATTTAGTCTTGAAAATCCATTTACAACCAATCGGTCTGCATCTTTTTGGTGATTCAACTAAATCACAAATATCATTAACAGACATAGAATTCAATTCATCTTACATGATGACCATCCACTTTGATGAATTGGGACCATTGACAGTTTGATCAAAAGTGATTGGATCAGAATCCAAAGTAATATCAAAATCATGTTTTTGTAAATAGACAACATAATTATCGAATATGGCAGGCCTACGAGTTCTCTCTGATTTCCTCAAGGGAGCACTAGCTGCAATATGATCCTAAATCTCATCAACAATAGGGGGTGCAGGCTCAGCCACTATAGGTTGCATAGGTTCTTGAGTGGGGACATTCTCTTGTTCAATGTGAGGTTGTATTACTGTAGACGGCAGTGTCATAGGCATAGGTACGAGAACACGTTCCTCCTAAAAAACAAAGTTATGTAGTTGAGCAGATTGAAAATCCATATCATCCTCAAAGAAAACTGCCCGATTTTATTCCATTAACTGATAAATTGTGTTGGACAATAGAATATATATCCTCTTAATCCTTCGAAATAACCAATAAAATGTCTGCTAATGGTCTTGGGATCAAGCTTCCTTATATGAGGATTATAAGGTCTCACTTCTGCAGGACATCCGCAGATATGAAAATGAGACAAATTTGGATTCTTACTAGTCCACAATTCATAAGGAGTTTTGGAAACATACTTGCTAGGCACTTTATTCAAAATATATGTTGCCATTTTCAAAGCATCACCCCATAAGAAATTATGTTAAGTTGAATTACTTATTATGCTTTTCACCATATCCATAAGGATACAGTTTCTCTTTTTAGCCACTCCATTCTACTCAGGTGAACCAGGTATAGTGTACTGAGCATCAATACCATATTCTTGTAAGAATCTGGCAAACGGTTCAGGGTTACGCTCAGTTTCATCATATCCTCCATAGTACCCTCCACCTCGATCAGATCTCACACTTTTTATCTTCTTTCCCCTTTTAAGTTTTACCTCTGCTTTAAAAATTTTGAAAGCATCTAAGGATTCAAATTTTTCTTGAATAAGATAAATAAAACCAAAATGGGAAAAATCATCTATGAAGTAATAAAATATATGTATCCACCCATGGCAGTGGGAGTGAATGGATCACATATATCAGTATGAATCAACTTCAGTGCTTCATCCTTCATGGTTATACCTTTCTTTTTTAGCTCTAATATGTTTCTCCTTAATGCAATCAACACAAATTTCAAAATCTGAAAAATCCAATTGAGGAAGTGTACCATCCTTAATCAATCGTTCTATCCTCTATTTTGAAATATGTCCTAAACTTTTATACCACTACATAGAAGAATTTTCATCCAATCTAGCACGTTTAGAATTTTAACCACATAATTTGCAATAGAATAAGTGTTGCCATATTTGGAAGAACTAGTATCCAAATCAAATTTATAAAGACCATCACAAAATAAGGCAAATCCAACTATAAGAGAACCAAAATAGAGAGTAAGTTTCTCATTGTCAATATTAAAAGTATAACCATAACTGTTAAGTTTAGATACTGAAACCAGTTTTCGTCTAAGCGATGCTAAATAAACCACATTATTCAAATCCAAAACAAAACCAGTAGACAAAAGTAATCTAACTACTCCTATGAATTCAACTTTGGTCTTCTCTCTATTTCCCATATAGATCATCATTTCTCCCTCACTTGGTTTCCTCCTACTTCTTAATTCCTGCAAACAATTAGTGATGTGACTAGTTACTCTAGTATTAATCCACCACGAATTAGGGGAAACATCTACTAGATTTGATTCAAGACACACTAGAGCTAAAGATGTACCTTTCTTTTCAAGCCATTTTTTTTTATGGCCATAGCAATCTATCTTCCTATGTCCATCCTTCTTACAAAAGAAGCACTTTCCCTTGAAAGCCTCACTCTTTGGTTTCAGATTCTAATCGGTTTTCTATTCCATCTTTCTTGATTTTACATGCTTGTTGCCTAGCTTATTGCCTTTCTAATTTTTCTTGAATTTCTTCTTACCCCCATTATTGGAAAAAAAATAATCTGAATTATATTTATCCTTCTTTCTTACCTCCTCTTTTATCAATATAGAAGTCATGTCCTCAAGATTCCACTCCAATTTCTGTGCATTATAGGAAGTCTTGAGAGTATCAAACTGCGATGGAAGTGATTGCATGATTTTTCACACAAGAAAAGAATCAGATATCTTCACTTCCATCTCACCCAACTTGATAGCATAGTTGGTCATTTTTATAGTGTGATCACGTACTCTAGTTGTGCCATCATATCGAGTGGATGAGAATCGCTCCAAATATGTTCCCTTCTCAGCCTTATGAAGTTTGGTAAATTTTGTATTAACGGCTGCAAGGAAATCCTTAGTTTTTTCTTTGGAAGGCACACTATTCTTTATGGTCTTGTCCATGGTATACTGCATAATCATCAGGCATAATCTATTAGACTCCTCCCACTTTTCATGAAGTGTTTCTACACTAGCATTACTCTCAGTTGTGGGTTTGGGGGCTCATCATTTTTCAGGGCATAATCGAGTCTCATGACTGCAAGAGACACAGTAAGAGAATCTATCCATTCCTCAAAATTGGAACCATTCATGACTTTGATGGAAGATAATTGGAAAGTCTTAGCTGGCAACAATAATTACCAAAATTTTACCGAAATATACAATATGCAATAACCGAAAGAATATCAACATCCCAGTAACATAATAAAAAATTGACTAATTTGGGCTTATTAATCAGATTTATCCCAATATCATTTTTAATAATTGTATGAAAACACAAACTGAGAAAAGATCCGACATCATCGGGGTCACACCTGTGGTAGCAAGATCACCCAACACGTAGTAAATCTTTCACGTGCAAGGCAAGATGTCTGAAACAACACCACATGGTAGATTTCGTCACTTATGGTGGCAAGACAAAAAACTCCAAAGCTGTGAAGCTCAAAACATCATCCTCACAAACCGACTAAACAAAGACTCACCTGTGGTAGCAAGAGCACATCGTTCGTCGTATGGCTTCTTTGGTTGCAATCCATCTGGACGGTCTATAGTGATTCCAAATCTTCGCAATTAGCCCACTAAGTAGAAGCCTAATCTTTGAAATTATGAAAACCCTACAGACTTGGATTGCTACTATATGCCCATTATATTTAATTTTTTTATTTGATAAAATAATAAAATAAAACATATCAAAAATTGGAATTTGGAATCTAATGCCAAATTGGGATTTTGGGTTTTGTTTCAGTGTGGACTAGCCTTAGTTGATTAAATTTAACTTGGGCATTGGTGCAAAGATTTTGATTTAATTCCTACCAACTAAGAACAAGGATCCATTCTAGGTCCAAAAACCCCATTTTATTATGAAAAGAACTAATGATAGACAGAGAAAAAGAAACATCCTAGACTATGTGGAAAATTCAGAAACAAAACTATCCCTCTCTGTATTGGTTGCCACATTGGTGGTTGCAGAGTGAAATCACACGAAGGAACCTATCCTTGACACCCCCTGGCCTTGAAGACTAAATAGGTGAAGTGGATCCACCAGGGATTCATTATGGAAACCTAAGTAGGACTTATGAGAAAAGCACATATATAAGAACTGAGTAGACACACATAAAAGCCACAAATAGAAGCAATCAAAATATTACTTCCAAAGAATTGTCATTGAAGCAATCAAAATATTACTTCAGCACACACTCACTTAAAAATTCAGCACAAGCAACACCATATCAAGACCATACTAAAGTCAGTAGTTGGCTACACAAATAGGCACATAAAAATTCAATATAAGGCAAGACTATGTCAAAGTCAGTAGCTACCTATACACACACTCACTTAAAAATTCAGCACAAAGCAAGACCATATCCAAGAATCTTGATGGATTCGAACCATCATACCCGGGGTAAATCCCAAGTGCTCTTCCAATTTTAGCTTAAGATTCACCTACAATTTAAAAATGTTAGTTTTCAAGATACTAAATTCCAGCCAACTAAAAGATAAGCAGAGATATTCAAGTTAATAACAATTGGTATGTTAAAAAAAAAAAAAATTAAAAAATACTGAACAACCATCAATATCCAAAATCAACGATCAAAGATGTCCTTAATCCCATTCTTGCTATTGGTGCAAAATAGATGATGTCGATGCTTGAGATGAAAACTGAGAAAGATCTTGATCCAAGGTTCCCTGCATAATGACAACAATATAAATAAATTTTAAAATACTGAAAATGGCAATTTTGTGAAGCTATTGGACCACAGTTGTGAATAACAACCTGTAAAACTTCAGTGAAACTAATTGGTACATTTGAAATTGTAAATTCAGTAGTTGACTGAGTGGTAATTGGTCCCCCATTTTTCCTTTTCTTCCTTTGTTTCCCTTGTTTTTCTATCCAACCCTTCTTCCTTCTGTTTCCCTTTTTACCTTGATTTTTTTGCTTCAATACTAGCCCATTGTTTGTACCAGAGAACTCATTAGGGACAAGTGTATTTGGACCATCAAACTCAATGATAATTTTAAGTTGTTGACATAATTATTTAACAGCATTTTTTACCAAGGCAAATCCTTCAGCTGAATTTGAAGCTTGTGATGCTATCTTAACAAGTTGCGAACAAAGATATTTGTATCGTTGTGTACAATCAAAATTCACATATTTCACAACCTGTTTTCCCTTATGGTCTTTTACTACACTGCTTCTTGCTGCCTGTGTCCATCTCCGCAAAATGTAAGTGTCAGGGATACACTTGATATGTAGAACATCTAAAACTTTCAAGGAATGGTAACAAAGAATGCCAGATGTCTCATATTTTTTGCAAAAACATTGAATAGTCCTTTAAACTGGGTTACAATAGACTTTAAACTCACATTCAAAACCAACAACGCCAACTATATATTCATGAAAGGGAGTATCTTCATTTCAAAAATTTATTTTTCAAACACTAACTCGGTTATACTGCTCCTGAAACCTCTCAAAGATATAAGGAGTATAGATTTGTCTAGCTTGTTTGATAACAAGTGACATCCTGAACATGGTCCTTAGAAGTTTGTTTCTTGAATCAAACTCAGCTTTTAATTTATTAGCTCGTTTAGCATTCACAACCCTTTCGAAGTGCTTAAAAAAATAAACAACATCCAAAGAAGATTTTAGATATTCTTTCAAGTCACTATTAAAACTCTCATTGATCTGTGTACTCTGCATGCCTATTGTGAAAGTATTTTTCATATAGCATTTTTTCCATTTATATTTAAGTTCATAGATATAGGGCAACCAAGAATTTTGTTTTAAGTTGTAGTCACTAAGAAACTTTTCCCAAGAATTCTCGAACTGTAATTCTTCCTCATTTTGAAATATACACTTTTTTAACTCTTTGAGAAAGCAAGAGTCATCTTTCATCATATTACCCAGATGTTTAATGCCATTTTGCATTATGTGCCACGAACACAACCCATGCCATGTCTCAGGCCACACCTTATGTTGCACAGTGTCGTCCTACAACAAGTAAATACGATTATGGTTGTGACTCATCGGTCCTTAGCTCAGCCTTCTGCATACCCTAGCACAAGCCCCGGAGATCCCAACATGGCGTCCGGACGTGATCCGGACTTGCCCAACTAGACCTCCTTAACTACCGTGAGGCCTAGGGAAAATCAACCTGAGTGCCCCATTCTCGATCCTTCATCCTCTAGTGACGACACTTCCAACAGTCAGGGCTTTGACGATAGCTCTGGCTCTGATGGTAGCTCGGGCTCTGAGTTTGTGGAGGTGGTCTCACGAGAGATCATCCCGAGCAGAGTTGGGGCTGGCTCGACTGCCTTAGCTCAGCCCCCAGTGCCGCAGCAGCAGATACTCTGGGTACGGGCCCCTTGGGTGCCGAAGTCCTTGAGGCCAGCCAGGCAGAGTCTGAGGTGGAAGGCTCTGCCTCCTCCTCAGGAGAGAAGAAGACCACGGTGAATACCCCAAGCATCCTGATGCCCAAGGTGCTCAATTTGATCCGGAGCCGATACAACATCCCAGATTACCTAGTGATGCGCATCCCAGATGAGAACGAATGAGTGGATGCCTCTGGGGATGAGGTTACCCTTTACGATGTGGCCTTTCAGAGCAGCCTGAGGATTCCTGTGCCTGAGCTGGTCAGGTCGATCCTGGATCACAGGTGCCTCTCTCCCAGCCAGTTGACTCCTAACTCATGGCGGACTGTTCTTGGCTTTGAAGTGTTTGTCTCGAAACTGGGTCAGACCGCAACACTAGATCTATTTAGGAAGATGTTCTTGGTGAAGAGGCACACCTCAGGGTGGTACTACTTCACTAAGAGGGAGAGGGAGATGGTCCTTACAACGAGCTGAAGATGTTCCTCAATATGCCCTCCTCAGTGAAGAAGTGGAAGGAGAGGTACTTCTACATGGCGATGGAGGGGAACCCCTTCAAGAGCAGCTGGGTCAAGCCCACCCTCTCTGTGCTGAACCGAGCACCTAGGTTCTCCCCAGCTGACCTCCAAACATATCAAATGTGTTTGGGTGGGGAGGCTATGGATGTTCAAATGCTGCAAGATGAAGACTTCCTCTGGGAGTTTGAGCTGAGTGAAGTCCCCAGTGAGGGTCCAATCGAGTCCGATTATTGTGGTTCAACTCAGTTTTTTGATGTTTTAGCCTGTTCCCAATACTGATAAAGCTCAGTTCTTTCTTGTCTTATAGTGGTTAATGTGAAGGTAGACAATAAGGCCCTGGCTGTGGCGGCAGTGGGGGCAAGGAAGAAAGATGCAGCCGAGCAGGCTGCCAAGAAGGCCGGTGACAAGGGTAAGGCCGTGGAGAGCCCTAACCCGGGTGTGAAGGTCGCCCCTCCCATTGGCACGGGCAACAAGTCCTCGCCCCTTATTATTGGGGGCAAGCAAGGGAAGGAGATGGCCCCTCCAGTATAATATTTAGCTCAGCACGGGGCTCCGGGCTCTGCGAAGGCGAAGAAACCAGCTGGCGTGGTAGAGAAGGCGCCAGGGCAGACTGGCACACCTGACTGAGTTGGGGCAGGGTCCGACGGCCAAAAAAGGAGGTGCTAGCCAGTTGACGAGGGGCAACATGGAAACCCTCCAAAGGTGGCTCGAATGGGAAAGCAGCCCGTAGACCCCTGGGTGGACCTGCTGGAGAATGGCACCGGTCTTGACCCCTTGGCAGCTGGGACTTGGTGCCGCCGTAGCCATCCTAAAAAGGATGTTATCCGCTTGAGGAAGCTGCCTGACGTTGACTTCGCGGTGCAGGTCTATGCCCGAATGGGGACATAAGTATTTCCCGCCTCTTACCCTTTGTATTTATTTGAGTTCCTAGTATTCATGGCTCCGTTGGATAAATGCAGGCTTTCGCTTATGCTGTGGAGGCCGCCAGTTGGTTCAAGAATATGGCCGTTGCCCACTAGAAGTTGGAAGATGAGATAAAGCATCTGCGGGGGGTCTTTATATGGCCACGGGCCAGTTGGAGAATGAGAAGAGAAAGGCCCGATCTGAGGAGCAGAGGGCGAAAGACCATGAGGAGAGGGCTGACGAGCTGGAGCGCGAGGTGGCTAAGAAGCTCAGGATCAATAGCGGACTTGTCAAAGAGAAAGACACACTCCAGAGTGAGCTGGCCAAAGCTCAGGAGGCCAGCAAAAAGAAAGAAGTTGAACACTCAGCTCGGATTTTTGAGCTGGAGAAGAAACATCAATCCGAGCTGGCTTCTAACGATGAGGTCACCGCTGAGAGTTGGCTGAAACTCTGAATTTGGTCAGAAATGGCTAGTTGACATCAACGTCTCCTCATTTTAGGCTGGCTCAGAAGACGCCATTCAGTTCGTACTTGGCAAGATGCCTGATTATGATTTCTCTGAGTATGAGCAGCGCGCTCCTGCCCCAGCTCCCTCTGTACAGCTCGTTGGTCAGGCTGAGGTCGGTGAGGAGGTGACCCAAGCCGACCCTAAAGCTACCTAGTGATCCAACTCGCTCCTTCCTATTCCAGCCCCCCAGCTTCTGCAATATTGATGTTGTGCTTCTCTTTTTTGTCTTGTTTCTTTCTTTTTTTTCCTTTTTCCCATAGTGGGAGCGATGTAATCTTCTTGCTTCTCTTCTTTTATAAAAATCCCATTTGGGAGTTGATGTAAATTTTGAGGGTTTCTTCCCTCCATTAATGGAAATTTTGTTTTCTTCCCTCATTGTGTTTCTTTAGTTTTTGGAAGGTAGTTCCATTTTTCAACTAAACTTGATTTGGTCCTATGTGTCTTTGTATGATGAAGCATCATGCTTGGACCTGGACCGCCGTACAAGTATGCCTAATCCGGATTTGGGATGAAAGGTTCCGAATCGAAGCTAGTTCTTCATGCCTTAGGTGTTAAGGTCTTGAGTTGCGAAAACTAGGGTAAGGTCCTGTTGATGGTGCCGACCTTGAGCTCGGTCTTAGATGCCGCCGAGCTAGAGCTTAGTTTTTATGCCTTAGTTAAGGTCTTTGAGTTACCAAACTAGGGTTCGGTCTTATTGATGGTGCCGACCTGGAGCTCAGTCTTAGATGCTGTCGCGCTGGAGCTCGGTCTTTGTGCCTTAGTTAAGGTCTTTAAGTTACCAAACTAGGGCCTGGTCTTGGTGGTGCCGAGCTGGAGCTCGGTCTTAGTTGCTATCGAGGTTGAGCTCGGTCTTTGTGCCTTAGATGTTAAGGTCTTTGAGTCACCAAACTAGGGTCTGGTCTTGTGGTGCCAAGCTGGAGCTCGATCTTAGTTGTTGCCGAGCTAGAGCTTGGTCTTTGTTCCTTAGTTGTTAAGGTCTTTGAGTCGCCAAACTAGGGTCTGGTCTTGTGGTGCCGAGCTGGAGCTCGGTCTTTGTTGCTGCTGAGCTTGAGCTCGGTCTTTGTGCCTTAGATGTTAAGGTCTTTGAGTCACCAAACTAGGGTATGGTCTTATGGTGCCGAGTTGGAGCTCGATTTTAGTTGCTTCCGAGCTGGAGCTCGATCTTTGTGCCTTAGTTGTGAAGGTCTTTGAGTTTCCAAACTAGGGTTTGGTCTTGTGGTGCCTAGCTGGAGCTCGGTCTTTGTTGCTGCCAAGCTTGAGCTCGGTCTTTGTGCCTTAAATGTTAAGGTCTTTGAGTCGCCAAACTAGGGTCTAGTCTTGTGGTGCTGAGCTGGAGTTCGGTCTTAGTTGCTGGCGAGCTTGAGCTCGGTCTTTGTGCCTTAGATGTTAAGGTCTTTGAGTCACCAAACTAGGGTCTGGTCTTGAGTAGTGCCGAGCTGTAGCTCGGTCTTAGATGCATGCCGAGCTGGAGCTCGATCTTTGATGCCGATGAGCTGTACTCAGTTTTAGAAGAGTCAGATATTTGAGAGAAGCTTCATAGTATATTGATGTGTGGGATGCACTTGGGACAAATACATTGTTTCGAAATAGAATCTAATTTGCTCCATGATAAAAATTGAATAACTAAGATATGGAAGCTAAGGTGCTGAAAGTATAAAATCTATAAGACTAACATCCAATCGATGGGATTTCAATGCAATCTACTGATAAAACTGTCTACTGGTAAAATTTGTTGAGATTTTCAACATTCCATGCCCTTGGTATAGTTGTACGCCCCTGAGTCTGCAAGTGGTATGTACCGGGGCGCACCTTTGGAGACTATGTAAGGGCCTTCCCAGTTGCGCTGAGCTTGCCTTCACTTTTTGGGTCCGCTGCAACTACTTTCCTGAGGACCAAGTCACCAACTATAAATCCCCATGGTTTGATCCTTCGGTTGTGATACTGTCGGACTTTCTGCTTGTAGGCTTCATTTCGTGCAAGTGCTTCTTCCAGAACTTCGTCTATGAAGTCGATGTTTGCTTGGAGCCTGGCTTCATTCTATGAAGCTTCAAACACTGCTGATCGGAACGAGGCTGGGTTACCTCCACAAGGGTTAACGCTTCAATCCCGTATGCCAACCAGAACGGTGTCTCTCTTGTGGGGGTCTGAGCTGAGGTGCGATACGCCCAAAGTACACTGAGTAGCTGGTCTGCCCAGTTCTTCTTCTCCCGGTCCAGCCTCTTTTTTATTCCATCTAGAAGTATGTGGTTGGCTTTTTCTGCCTGACCGTTCGATTGCAGGTGTGCTACAGTAGTGTTTCAGAAATCAATATTAAAGTTACTGCATAAGAACCTGAATTTTCGATTGTCGAATTGTCGACCATTATCTGTGACCAACACCTTTGGGACACCATAGCGGTATATAACGTCGTCCCTCACTAACTTCTCCACTGCCTGCTCAGTGATTCTGGCTAGGGGGCGTGCCTCCGCCCATTTAGTGAAGTAATCAATAGTGACAATCAAGAATTGGACACCCCCTTTTCCTTTCTTGAACTGTCCTAGAATATCCATTCCCCACATTACGAACGGGATTGGGCGGATCACGGAACTAAGTTCTATAGCCGGGATGTGTGGTAATGGGGTATGTACCTAACACTTAAAGCACTGTCGGACAAACTTCATTACATCTTGTTGGATGTTTGGCCAGTAGAATCCTTGGCGTAGCACCTTGTAAGCTAGTGCCCTTCCCCCGATGTGTCCTTCATAAATTCCTTCGTGGACTTCGCGAAGCGTCTCTTCAGCTCGGTTCAGGGGCAGGCACTTTAGCAGGGGCTAGGATATTGCCCTTTTGTAAAGTACTCCACCCTAGAGGGTGTATTTGGATGCTCTCCTTTTGACTGCCCTTGCTACTATTTGATCTCCTGGGAGATGTTCGTCACGTAAATAGTCCACGATGGGATCCATCCAGCTCGGCTCGGATTTTTACGTATTGTTGCACAACAATTCTTGCTCATAGGTAGGTTGGTCTAGTACTTCAAAATATATCGAGCTTGCACAGTCCCCGAGTTCTGCTATAGCTAGTTTGGAGAAGGCATCTGCTATTGCATTTTTCTCCCGTGGGATCTGTACCATCACGAATGTGTTAAAACTGGTCACCAGATGACGTACTTCTTTGAAATACCTAGCCATTCTCTCTTCTTTGGCCTCGTATTGCCCATTGATTTGGTTCACGATTAGTTGGGAGTCACTATGTGCGACTAAGTCATCTGTCATTACCGCCTTTACAGTTTGATTCCCGTAATCAGGGCTTCATACTCTGCCTCGTTATTTGTGGCGGGGAATACAAATCTAAGGGCGTACTGTATCGTGAATTCCTCAGGGATTTTTAGCACAAGTCCTGCGTCGCTCCTCACTGTGGTGCTAGATCCATCAACAAAGAGCTCCCACTTTCTGTTCAGCTTGACCGCTTCTTCGGTTTGTGTACATTCTACTAGGAAATCAGCCAACGCCTAGCCCTTGATTGCGCTTCTTGGTTGGAATTCAATGTTGTGCTCACTTAACTCGATAGCCCAACTTTCCATACATCCCGCTACGCTGGGGCTGTGAAGTGACTTTCTCAGCAGTTAATCAGTTAGTATAGCAATGGCGTGTGCTTGGAAGTAGGGCCTCAACTTCTTGGCTGTCACGACTAGCGCTAGTGTAAACTTCTCAATCTTTCAGTACCTTGTCTCCGCTTCTAGGAGCACATGACTCACATAGTAGATGGGCCTTTGGGTCTTTGTCTCTTCTCTCATGAGGACTGTGCTAACGGCTACTGTGGAGGTAGCGAGGTAAAGCTGTAACTCCTCTTCGGGCCCTAGTCGGCTCAGCAAAGGGGGCCGGGTTAGGCAGGCCTTGATTTCATCAAAAGCTGCTTAGCATTCCTCTGTCCAGAGAAATTGCTGTTGACCTTTTCCTCCTTTTAGTAGCTTAAAGAATGGAAGGCACCTATCCCTAGCTCGGGACAAGGACCTGTTAAGTACGGCCAGGCACCCCATCAGTTTTTGAACTTCACGAATGTTTCTTGGTGGACGCATCTCATGAATGGCCTTAATTTTTTAGGGGTTTACCTCTATTCCCCTTTGCGACACTAGAAAGCCTAGGAATTTCTCAGAGGTTACTCCAAATGCACACTTGGTTGGATTTAGTCTCATCTGGTTTTACCGCAGGACATCGAAAGCTTCCTTCAGATCTAGCACATGATCAGTGCCTTTCGCGCTCTTGACCAGCATATCATCAACGTAAAATTCCATATTTCTTCTGATCTGGCTTCAGAACATCGTATTCACCATCCTCTGGTAAGTGGCTCCAACATTCTTTAGGACAAAAGGCATTGCAGTGTAGCAGTAGTTGCCCTGAGTGGTGAGGAAAGCAGTTTTCTTCTCATCTTCCACCTTCATCTTTATTTGGTTGTAGCTAGAATATGCGTCCATGAAGGTCAGCATCTCATGGCCTGCAGTCGAGTCTATGAGGGAGTCAATCCGGGGCAAAAGATAGCAGTCTTTGGGATAAGTCTTGTTCAAGTCAGTGTAGTCTATGCATATCCTCCATTTCCCGTTGGACTTCGGGACCATGACCACATTGGCTAACCAGGTCGGGTACTTTACTTCCCTCACAAACCTCACTGCTAGGAGTTTGTCAACCTCCTCGTTGATGATGGTGTTCTGCTCAGTCGCGAAGTTCCTATGCTTTTGTTGGATAGGCTTGAAGTTAGGGTTAACGTCCAGACTGTGCTCAACAACAATCCTGGAGATGTTTGGCATATCAGAAGCTTTTCACGTGAAAATATCAGAGTTTTCACCAAGGAAGTTCAAAATTTCGTCGTGGCGTTGGGAGCTCAGCAATGCTCCAAGCTGAACTGTTTTTGACAGCTCGACCTCAGTGATTGGGACAGTAAGTAGCTGTTCAACTGGCTTGGCTTGGGTCAGGAGGCTTTCATCTCGGCAATCAATAATTTCTACCATACATGCCAGGCCAGGGGCACTGTTTCTTGACAAATTTTATGAAGTTGGCATAGCATTCCTGGGATTCCTTCTGGCTGGACTTGCATTCTCTGACTCCATTGTTGGTGGAGAATTTAACTTTCATGTGCTTAGTGGACACAATCGCCCCAAGACCATTGAGACCAGGTCGGCCAAGGATTGCATTATAGGGTGAGGCGATCTTGGTGACCATAAAAGAGACCATGGTAGTGGCTATCTGAGCTCCCTGTCCGATGGTTACAGGCAAGTCAACAACTCCTTCTAGCTCTGTTGGCATGCCTAAAAATCCGTACAAGGATCCTAGGGATGGTTTTAAGGCCCCAGTGCCAAGCCCCAGTTTTATGAAGGCTTCGCATGACATGAGGTCGACGGAGGCTCTCGTGTCCACTAGGACCCTGTGGAAGGGGTGGTTGGCCACCACTAATTGAACCACAATAGCATCGTTGTGAGGCCAGTTCAACTCTTCCAAATCTCTATTAGAGAACAAAATGGGTGGATCCGTTCTGAGGGCTTTGACAGGTTGTTCCGTGATGAATATGAACCGCATGTGTGCTTTGGCTTTCCTGATTGATTCTGCCATGGGTCCACCCATGATTGTTAGGATGGCTCAACCCACGGGCTGGTTATCATAAGCATCAGCTCGATCTGTGGCTGGGTCCTTGGATGGCTCAATCCTATCTCAGCTCGGCTTGGCATCATCTCTCCTTGACTCAGGCCAGTTCCCACCATATTTCTGCTTCAAATACTGGTTAAGATATCTAGCCTTGATGAGCTCATCAATTTCCCTTTTCAGAGACTTGCAGTCTTCAGTGTCATGTCTATGGTCTCGGTTGTATCGGCAATACCAGTTGGGTTTCCTCTCCTCTGGTTTAACTGTTATTGGCCTGGGCCAGTGAAAATACTTCTGATCTTGGATTTCTAAGAGCAGGTTTGTTCGGGAACGATCAAGTTCATATCGCTCAGGTTCAGCTTTGTCAAGCGACCGATCTATTCTGTTCTTCTCCGGCTCGCGAGAGTCGTCCCTAGGTCTCAGAGTCCTTTTCTTCTCCTTCTCTGACTCATCACCCTTGTCAGCTATTCCTCTGGCAGCTAGAACTTCCTCCATGTTAGAGTATTGATTGCACCGTCTCAACAATTTGGGCATTGTTTCTGGTAAGTCGAGGGCCAGAGACTGGACCAGATCAGGGTGCATTATCCCATTGCACAACATGCTATACGCCACTCCTTCCGGTAGGTTTTTTACCTCTAGTGTCACCTTAGTGAATCGGGTAAGGAACTCTCTTATAGTCTCTCTCGCTCCCTGCCTCATGTTCATCACGTTTTGCGTAGTTTTCTTTTGCTTCATACTTGCTTGGAAACGTGTGAGGAATGCTCTTGTCATCTCTTCATAGTTGCGGATGGATCGGGGCCACAGGTTCGACATCCACACCAGTGCAACTCCTTTTAATGAGGCTGTAAAGGCTCGGCAGAGAATGGCATCTGACCTACCATGAACCATCATGACTGATCTGTAATACAGTAGATGATCATATGGATCTGTGGTGCCATCATATCCATTGAAGATGGATATCACAAAATTTGGAGGTAGCTCGGCGTCAATCAGTTCATCAGATAGTACATTATGGGCTGGAGTTATAGTTATGTCGGCCGGGTGCCTTTGCCTTTGCATTCCTTCTACTCACTCAGTGAGTCACTAGATGCGGCTCTCCAGGTCGTCCCTTCTCTCCTCTACTCGGTGATCCAGGTATCGGCATGCCCTTTCACTTATGGGGCTTCTTCCTCAGCCTTGGTGACCGCTGGGCAGATCCTGACCTTGCCGTGGTGCGCCTCTAGTCGGCCTGATGGGCGAGCCCTGACCCGGGTGGGGTTGATATTGCCGAGCTGGCCTTTAGTAGTTTTTGCATACCTCTCTGTGCGGATGCTTGCCTCTACTGAGTCTTTGAGGCGATAGTTGGCGTCTTCCTACTCGGGGTGGGGATCTATGAGTATCATATATCTCTGGACTCTGGTGAAGCACGGAATGACGAGCTCTCCCGTTCTGGGCAGGAACGGGACCTTGCCTGCACCCCTGAGTAGGAGAGCGAGGTGGTACCGAATGAAAAATGCGTGATGTTCTGGCCCACCCCCTTCTTGTTGTTGATTGAGGGGTGACACTGTTGTCAGGAGATTCGTCGTTGAGATGTCTGCCCTGAACAGGCCTAGGCGGCCGAGCTGAACTAGTCCTTGGCACTGGAAGTGCTGGGCCGAACTGGTGTATGAAATCCCGCACTAGTGTGTTTGTAGCTAGCACCTACAGCTGCAAGCTCTGCATCTGCTCTTCCATGTTCGGGTGAGTTACCCGGGATGATGGGACATGGTGAGATAGCTGAGGGTTTTGCTCGCGATGATCCCCCTCTCCCTAGGCAACTTGCTCATCAGGCCTGGTTTGCTGGTGTCCTCGTGGAGGGATTTTTGCTGTGACGTTTTCCTGCTCTGCCATTGGTGGTGAATGGGGATGTCCAAGTGGTAATTTGCGGGTGGATCTTGCTCGCATTGTCGTTGAAGAAACGACCTTCTCATTCCTTAATTGCATTGGTCCAAGGTGACTTTTTGTGACAGTTTTCCACGGACGGCGCCAATCTGATGCGATAAAAATTAACCGGATGATCTTCCCTGTAGTTCCTGGTGCTTTAGCCGACCTGTACAGAAGAGATGACAGGGGAGAGCCGGGATGACCCGACAGGGGACTCTCCGATGCCAAGTTAGATCTTTTCACATCAGATGCTCAAGAGAGCTTTTCCAGTAAAAGAAGAAGTGAATGATCGATCCATTTTGAGGGAGGCTTACCTTGATATTTATAGGCTGCTGATGGAGAGAGAAAGAGGGAAGTTTGTGCAGAGTCCGGTTCAAGTGTAGAGTCCTTGAGGGGAGTGGCTCTGTGATTTTGAGAATATTCCGGGTTCCAGGGAATATTCTGGGAATATTTTCCATTGATCTCGGAGGTACAAGTCATGAGAGGGGTGGACGCCTCTGATGACGTGTGGTGGATAGAGTCCTGCCCCCATGATCAGGGATTACGTTCCTTGAATGTAGGACTGGATGAGAGCACGTTTCTGGGTGCCTTACTTGACTGTGCTGAGCCGAGGTGACAAGTTGGTAGAGCCAAGGTGACTGGTAGCACGGCCTGATGGAGGGCTGAGGTGGCAGCACGGCCTGATGGAGGGCCGAGGTGGCAGCACGGCCTGATGGAGGGTAGAGGTGGCAGCACGGCCTAATGGCTGGCCGAGGTGGCATCACGGCCTGAAGGAATGCCAAGGTGGCAGCACGGCCTGATGGAGGGCCGAGGTGGCAGCACGGCCTAACGGAGGACCGAGGTGGTAGCATGGACTGATGGAGGGCCAAGGTGGTAGCACAACCTGATGGAGGGCCGAGGTGGCAGCACGGCCTTATGGAGGGCCAAGGTGGTAGCACAACCTGATGGAGGGCTAAGGTGCAACATTGGTTAGGACCGATCCTTGCCCATGCCGTGGTTGGGAAGAAATACCCTCATCACCATGAAATGCAACCAATAAACAATCACATACCCAAATTTCATTATTTTGAATAAAAGAATATGATGATAATAATAAATTATATTATATAAATCATGTTTAAAATTAGAATCGGGTTGGGCCTAGTCCTCAACTCAAACCCTGCCCAATCCTAGCACATGGTTAGTGTTCTTCAACCGTAGCCTACCCCTATGTCAGAAATTTCAGCCCGTATGAGTGGGTTCGGCCATCAGGGCCGAACTTACACTCACGTGCGGTCTAGTGCAACATCCTAGCAAATTGGAAGGATTCCTCTTCCAGAAAAAGGAACACAGATTCGGTTGTGGCATTGAGGGATTCGTAAGCGCCATATAGTTCTTCCAGTTTGGAAACTGAACAGGTTTCATATTTCATGTTCTCCCAGTTTGGAAACTAAATAGTTGTAGATTTCTTAGAATCTAATCTTTACTTTGTATTAGAATTCTACCAAATATTTATAGTCGGTTAGGCTTCCCACCTGCAATATAAATATCAGTCTCTTCTTACCATTCAATCGGTCTCTTTGTATCTGAAGGGGCTCAAATTTTCTTAAATCGTAGGGTAACAGAGATTCGGATTCGAATTCCAAATATTGGGGTTTGAATGGCGTCGAGGAAGCATGAACATCCGAAAGCAGAAGAACCAGAATCGAAGAGGACGAAGCTCAGCG
>NC_056566.1:27436326-27446758 GCF_013358625.1 Macadamia integrifolia | reverse complement strand
CGCATCTCATGAATGGCCTCAATTTTTTAGGGGTTTACCTCTATTTCCCTTTGCGACACTAGAAAGCCTAGGAATTTCTTAGAGGTTACTCCAAATGCACACTTGGTTGGATTTAGTCTCATCTGGTTTTACCGCAGGACATCGAAAGCTTCCTTCAGATCTAGCATATGATCAGTGCCTTTCGCACTCTTGACTAGCATATCATCAATCTAAAATTCCATATTTCTTCTGATCTAGCTTCAGAACATCGTATTCACCATCCTCTGGTAAGTGGCTCCAGCATTCTTTAGGCCAAAAGGCATTGCAGTGTAGCAGTAGTTGCCCTGAGTGGTGAGGAAAGCAGTTTTCTCCTCATCTTCCACCTTCATCTTTATCTAGTTGTAGCCAGAATATGTGTCCATGAAGGTCAGCATCTCATGGCCTGCAGTCGAGTCTATGAGGGAATCAATTCGGGGTAAAAGATAGCAGTCTTTGGGATAAGCCTTATTCAGGTCAGTGTAGTCTATGCATATCCTCCATTTCCCATTGGACTTCGGGACCATTACCACATTGGCTAACCAGGTTGGGTACTTTACTTCCCTCACAAACCTCACTGCTAGGAGTTTGTCAACCTCCTCGTTGATGATGGTGTTCTGCTCAGTCGCGAAGTTCCTATGCTTCTGCTGGATAAGCTTGAAGCTAGGGTTAACGTCCAGACTGTGCTCAACTACGACCCTGGAGATGCTTCGCATATCAGAAGCTTTTCACGTGAAAATATCAGAGTTTTCACCAAGGAAGTTCAAAATTTCGTCGCAGCGTTGGGAGCTCAGCAATGCTCCAAGCTAAACTATTTTTGACGGCTCGGCCTCAGTGATTGGGACAGTAAGTAGCTATTCAACTGGCTTGGCTTGGGTCAGGAGGCTTTCATCTCGGCAATCAACATTTCTACCATACATGCCAGGCCGGGGCACGGTTTCTTGACAAATTTTATGAAGTTGGCATAACATTCCTGGGATTCCTTCTGGCTGGACTTGTATTCTACGACTCCATTGCTGGTGGAGAATTTAACTTTCATGTGCTTAGTGGAAACAATCACCCCAAGACCATTGAGACTAGGTCGGCCAAGGATTGCATTATAGGGTGAGGCGATCTTGGCGACCATAAAAGAGACCATGGTAGTGGTTGTTTGAGCTCCCTGTTCGATGGTTACAGGCAAGTCAACAACTCCTTCTACCTCTGTTGGCATGCCTGAAAATCTGTACAACGATCCTGGGGATGGTTTTAAGGCCCCAGTGCCAAGACCCTGTTTCATGAAGGCTTTGTATGACATGAGGTCAACGGAGGCTCTCGTGTCCACTAGGACCCTATGGAAGGGGTGGTTGGCCACCACTAATTGAACCACAATAGCATCGTTGTGAGGCCAGTTCAACTCTTCCAAGTCTCTATCAAAGAACATAATGGGTGGATCCGTTCTGAGGGCTTTGACAGGTTGTTCCGTGATGAATATGAACCGCGTGTGTGCTTTGGCTTTCCTGACTGATTCTGCCCTGGGTCCGCCCATGGTTGTTAGGATGGCTCAACCCATAGGCTGGTTATCATAAGCGTCAGCTTGGTCCGTGGCTGGGTCCTTGGATGGCTCGATCCTATCTCAGCTCGGCTTGGCATCATCTCTTCTCGACTCGGGCTAGTTCCCACCATATTTCTGCTTCAAATACTGGTTAAGATATCCAGCCTTGATGAGCTCATTAATTTCCCTTTTCAGAGACTTGCAGTCAAGGATTAAAGTATCGGTATCGATCGTCGTATCGGTCGGCCAAAATTAAGATACGTATCGGAGGGTATCGTATCGTATCGGAGATACACTAAGAAATGCTAATGATACACACATAAATGGATAAGAAACATTTTTTTTAAACACTTTTGCATAAAGAATTTGTTAAAAAAAGCTATTGATAACATATATTATGCATAAACACTAAATTGAGGGTATCGCACTAAGAATTCAAGGTTTGTAATTGTCCCCTAAATGTAAAATCCTTGTTCCCAACCTTGATTTCCACTTTAGTTAGAGAGAAATATGGTTGGCTGCAACTTTGGAACAAAAACCCCTCAAAAATAGTGTTTTTCTGAAAAATTACTCATCTTGGGCATTATATGACCGTAGCGCACTATATCGGTACATACCGATACTCATCGATACGTACCGATCAATACGTATCGATACTCACTGATACGTACCGATCAATACGTATCGATACTCACCGATACGTACCGATACTCATCGATACGTATCAATACTTACCTATACGTACCGATACATACCGATACATATCGATACATACCAAAATGTACATTTCACCTCAATTTTATATTTTTCATAGAGTCGTATCGGTGTATATCGTGTTGTATCGGTGGTGTATTGATGCATATCGGTATGTATCATAGGATATATATCGATACGAAAGGATTTTAAAAATTACATGTATTGTATCGGTGTGTATCGTATCGGTTGGCTAAATTTAAGATACGTATCGGAGGGTATCGTATTGGTATCGGAGATACTTTAAACCATGCTTGCAGTCTTCAGTGTCATGTCTATGATCTCGGTTGTATCAACAATACCAGTTGGGGTTCCTCTCCTCTGGTTTAACTGTTATTGGCCTAGGCCAGTGAAAATACTTATGATCTTGGATTTCTAAGAGCAGGTTTGTTCGGGAATGATCAAGTTCATATCGCTCAGGTTCAGCTTTGTCAAGCGGTCGATCTATTCTGTTCTTCTTCGGCTCGCGAGAGTTGTCCCTAGGTCTCAGAGTCATTTTCTTCTCCTTCTCTGACTCATCACCCCTGTCAGCTATTCCTTTGGCAGCCAGAACTTCCTCCATGTTGGAGTAATGATTGCACCGTCTTAATAGTTCGGGCATTGTTTCTGGTAAGTCGAGGGCCAGAGACTGGACCAGATCAGGGTGCATTATGCCATTGCATAACGTGTTATACGTCACTCCTTTCGATAGGTTTTTTACCTCTAGTGTCACCTTAGTGAATCGGGTAAGGAACTCTCTTATAGTCTCTCTCGCTCCCTGCCTAATGTTCATCACGTTTTGCGTAGTTTGCTTTTGCTTCATACTTGTTTAGAAACGTGTGAGGAATGTTCTTGTCATCTCTTCATAGTTGCGGATGGACCGGGGCCACAGGTTTGACATCCACACCAGTGCAGCCCCTTTTAATAAGGCTGCGAAGGCTCGGCAGATAATGGCATCTGACCTATCATGAACCATTATGACTGATCTGTAATACAACAGATGATCATATGGATCTGTGGTGCCGTCATATCCATTGAAGACGGGTATCACAAAATTTGGAGGTAGCTCAGCGTCAATCAGTTCATCGGATAGTGCATTATGGGCCGGAGTTTTAGTTATGTCGGCCTGGTGCCTTTGCCTTTGCATTCCTTCTACTCGCTTAGTTAGTCACTAGATGCGGCTCTCTAGGTCGTCCCTCCTCTCCTCGGTTCGGTGATCTGGGTATCGGCATGCCCTTTCACTTCTGGGGCTTCTTCCTTGGCCTTGGTGACCGTCGGGCCGATCCTGAACTTGCCATGGTGCACCTCTGGTCGGCCTGATGGGCGAGCCCTGACCCGGGTGGGGTTGATCTTGTCGAGCTGGCCTTTAGTAGTTTTCGCATACCTCTCTGTGCGGATGCGTGCCTCTACTGAGTCTTTGAGGCGACAGTTGGCGTCTTCCTACTCGAGGTGGGGATCTATGAGTATCATATATCTCTGGACTCTGGTGACACACGGAATGACGAGCTCTCCCGTTCTGGGCAGGAACAGGACCTTGCCTACGCCCCTCAGTAGGAGAGCGGGGTGGTATCAAATGAACAGTGTGTGATGTTCTGGCCGACCCCCTTCTTGCTGTTGATTGAGGGGTGACACTGTTGTCAGGAGATTCGTCGTTGAGATGTCTGCCCTGAACAGGCCTAGGCGGCTGAGCTGAACTAGTCCGTGGCATTGGAAGTGTTGGGCCGAACTGGTGTATGAAATCTCGCACCAGTGTGTTTGTAGCTAGCACCTACAACTGCAAGCTCTGCATCTGCTCTTCCATGTTCGGGTGAGTTACCCGGGATGATGGGACATGGTGAGATAGCTGAGGGTTTTGTTTGCGCTGATCCCCCTCTCCCTTGGCAACTTGCTCATTAGGCCTAGTTTGCTGGTGTCCTCGTGGAGGGATCTTTGCTGGGACGTTTTCCTGCTCTGCCATTCGTGGTGAATGGGGATGTCCAAGTGGTAATTTGCGGGTGGATCTTGCTCGCGTTGTTGTTGAAGAAACGACCTTCTCACTCCTTAATTGCATTGGTCCAAGGTGACTTTTTGTGACAGTTTTCCACGGACGACACCAATCTGATGCGGTAAAAATTGACCGAATGATCTTCCCTGTAGTTCCTGGTGCTTTAGCCGACCTATACAGAAGAGATGACAGGGGAGAGCCGGGCTGACTCGACAGGGGACTCTCCGATGCCTAAGTCAGATCTTTTCACATCAGATGCTCAAGAGAGCTTTTCCAGTAAAAGAAGAAGTGAATGATTGATCCCTTTTGACGGAGGCTTACCTTGATATTTATAGGCTGTTGATGGAGAGAGAAGGAGGGAAGTTTGTACAGAGTCCGGTTCAGGTGTAGAGTCCTTGAGGGGAGTGGCTCTATGATTCTGGGAATATTTCAGGTTTTAGGGAATATTCTGGGAATATTTTCCATTGGTCTCGGAGGTACAAGTCATGAGAGGGGTGGATGCCTTTGATGACGTGTGGTGGATAGAGTCCTGCCCCCATGATCAGGGATTACGTTCCTTGAATGTAGGAGTGGACGAGAGCACGTTTCTGGGTGCCTTACTTGACTGTGTCGAGCCGAGGTGACAGGTTGGTCGAGCCGAGGTGACTGGTAACACGGCCTGATGGAGGGCCAAGGTGGCAGCATGGCCTGATGGAGGGCCGAGATGGCAGCACGGCCTAAAGGAATGCCGAGGTGGCAGCACGGCCTGATGGAGGGCCGATGTGGCAGCACGGCCTGACGGAGGACCGAGGTGGTAGCATGGACTGATGGAGGGCCAATGTGGTAGCATAGCCTAATGGAGGGTTGAGGTGGCAGCACGGCCTTATGAAGGGCTAAGGTGGTAGCACAACCTGATGGAGGGCTGAGGTGCAGCATTGGTCAGGACCGATCCTTGCCCGTGCCGTGGTTGGGAAGAAATACCCTCATCACTATGAAATGCAACCAATATACAATCACATACCCAAATTTCATTATTTTGAATAAAAGAATATGATGATAATAATAAATTATATTATATAAATCATGTTTAAAATTAGAATCGGGTCGGGCCTAGTCCTCTACTCAAACCCTGCCCAATCCTAGCACATGGTCTGTGTTTTTCAACCGTAGCCTGCCCCTATGGGATCAAAATCCTCTGTTTTTTCCATCCATGTTTTTCTTTGTTTTGCTACCTGCAGAACGCGACACGTGGACAATAAGGAGACCAACGGTCAAGATTGAGTGAGGATTATTACATCTGGTGCGTTGGTCTTAAAATTGTCCACGTGTCGCATTCTGTAGGTAGCAAAACAAGGAAAAACAGGGATGAGAAAAACAGAGGATTATTTTCTGCCCCTATGTCAAAAATTTCAGCCCGTCTGAGTGGGTTCGGCCATCAGGGCCAAACCTACACTCACGTGCGGTCTAGTGCAACATCCTAGCAAATTGGAAGGATTCCTCTTCCAGAAAAAGGAACACAGATTCGGCTGTAGCATTGAGGGATTCGTAAGCGCCATATAGTTCTTCCAGTTTGGAAACTGAACAGGTTTCATATTTCATGTTCTCCCAGTTTGGAAACTAAATAGTTGTAGATTTCTTAGAATCTAATCTTTACTTTGTATTAGAATTCTACCAAATATTTATAGTCGGTTAGGCTTCCCACCTGCAATATAAATATCAGTCTCTTCTTACCATTCAATCGATCTCTTTGTATCTGAAGGGGCTCAAATTTTCTTAAATCGTAGGGTAACAGAGATTCGGATTCGAATTCCAAATATTGGGGTTTGAATGGCGTCGAGGAAGCATGAACATCCGAAAGCAGAAGAACCAGAATCGAAGAGGACGAAGCTCAGCGCCCCTACTTCTTCCCCATCGGAAGCGAAGCAGCGTGTGGTTCTGAATACCGCTGATTGCAATTTAGGTATTTTTTGTTCTTCCCCCCTCGCGTCTCTTCCGAATTTCCTTTTTCATTTCTTGAGACTTGAAATTTCTCCACCCCTGGTTCTTTTCTTCAATCTTTTCGCGCCTGAACTTATCTATCCAGCCATTTAAATTTTAGGGTTTTAACTATTTCACAGTGTATTCCGAATTTAGTTTTGGATGAGCAAAATATAAATTGGGTTCTTCTTTGAACAATGATTCTTTTCTTTGTGTGGACTATTGATAGGTCCTTGGTTTATTCTTATGGATTCTATGAAGATAATAATCAACTCAACTCAACTTAGCCCTCAGCTTTCTGAGTGTATTGCTTTCAATTTTCTTTATCTTTCTCCAGATTTCGATGTTGAAGGAAATGGTCTTCAAGGTCATGCGCTTCATGAGCAGGGGTTTGCTTATTGCTGGTCTGGTGCTCGTGCTAATGTGGGTATTAAGGGAGGAAAGTATTGTTTTGGCTGCAAAATCGTTTCTGCACAACCCGTTGATATGGAGGACACTCCCCCTGACCAGAAGCATGTTTGTCGAGTGGGCATTTCAAGAGGAGATGATGCTGTGGGAAACCTTGGGGAGACTGAACACAGTTATGGGTTTGGAGGAACAGGAAAATTCTCAAGTGGAGGGAAGTTTACAGATTACGGTATGAAGTTTGGTGTTGGTGACACAATTGTTTGTGCTGTAAACCTTGAAAATCAGCCATTGGCTTTTGTCGGTTTCTTCAAGAACGGGCAATGGTTGGGTACCGCCAAGCAATTTGATGCTGGCCTAAAGGGTCTTGCTGTGGTGGATTCTCCTGTGAGAAAGTTAGAGTGGGAGTCTGCCCTGTTTCCTCATGTCCTGTTGAAAAATGTTGTTGTTCAGCTGCAGTTCAGCGCTGAAGATGGTCTTATTCCTCAAGAAGGTTATAAACCTTGGGCTTCTGCACTTGAAGATGGAAATGCAATAATGGGACCCAAATTTTCTAGCCCCAAGGATTGTGAAGTATTGATGATGGTTGGACTGCCTGCTTCTGGAAAGACTACATGGGCAGAGAAATGGGTGAAGGAACACCCTGAAAAATGCTATGTTGTGCTCGGAACAAATCTGGCTTTAGAACAAATGAAGGTTTGTGGTCCCAAAGTTTTATATTTTTAATATTTTACTGGGTGCATTATGTATGCAATGTTAGAGGGTCAAAAATTGTTTCTAAATTTATTTGTGTGTGGTTGTATCACAGCTTGATACAATAAGTTGTTCTTGCTTGGTGCAGGTACCAGGGCTTTTGCGTAAGCAAAATTATGGTGAACGATTTGAGCGCTTGATGGACCGGGCTACAGGGATTTTTAATACCCTTTTATCCAGGGCTGCCAAGACACCTCGCAATTACATTCTTGATCAGACAAATGTTTACAAGAATGCACGTAAACGTAAACTGAAGCCATTTGTGAACTATTGTAAGGTACCATGTACAAAATTATTGCAATTGTTTTAGTATTATTAAGGTTTGAATGTTCATTTTAGGCTTAACTGGAGTTTTTGGTCTCCTTTTTCTTTACTTCAAATACTCAAATCCAGATAGCAGTTGTGATTTTCCCAAGACCAGAAGAGCTGATGACCCGTGGAGAAAAACGGTTTAAAGAGATGGGGAAAGAGGTACCTGCAGAAGCAGTAAATGAGATGTTAGGTATAATTTACATTCTAGGCTTCTAAGTAGTACTCCATTTGCTCTTTTCCAAGGATTTAAGTTGCTTGCAGCTTGACAATCTGTGATCTTACATTAGCATGTGATCTGCATTTGTAGCTAATTATGTGTTGCCTAAGAGCAAGGAGATGCCTGGTTCTGATGAGTTCTTTGATCAGGTAATATAAGAGTCCCTGGGTATCCACTTTCTGTATCATCTTCATTTGGTGTCATCCTTTCTCCCTTCTCTTTTTGTTACCCCTCTTGTCTGCTAATATCTAGTCCATCCTGGAAGGTTATCTTTCCAGAACTCAACAGGGCAGATTCAGAGAGATACTTGGATGAGATGAAGCGTGCGATGAGAGCTGGATCCATATCAGATTCAAGGAGCAACCTCTCACCATATTCTCATGGCGGTTCTGTCCATTCATATTCTAGTCCTTCAATGTTAAACCGAGAAGCTTTACCAGGTTAGCTCTTTGGGTTCTCATTCGGTTAAGAACAGTTTCACCTTTTGCCATAAGCTTTTGTAATCTTTTACTATGCCCAATTTTCCAGCCACTGGAGGGGGTTGGCAGCATTCTCACTCACCTTTACCACAACGAAGTTATGATCAGTTAAGGCCTAGAGAGGTAGGTGATATCCATTGTATTTGTATTAAAGTTGCTGATGGGTTTCAAATTTCTTCCTTCCATGAAATTGCTGATTTGAAATGTAGGGTTCAAATATCTTCCATCTAGATTGAGTAGGCTTGTAGGGGCTATTTCATTATTTATTATTATTTTTTTTCTTTTTTATGCTGACTTGTTCATACTGATTTTTCAAATAGATTTGATGTGCAAAATTTAAACTTACCCATCATGGAATCTAAATTATATTATAATATCTGGTTGCAGTAACCTTTTTCGAAATCAGGTGAAAAAGATCTCATTTTAGGACTAGCTGGGGAATCAAGCATGAGGTGTTTGTGTTATCTCTCTGTATATCCTTGGCCAAAGGGAATTCAGACACCCATTACCAAAATAAACGTAATATGTAAAGATAGAAAAGTCCATCAATTTGTCATGTATACATTCAAGGATAAATGGTGATATTGCCGACATGTGGCAAGATGGGTAAAATTATTTGAGATGGACTGGGGAGGCAGAATGTGATCTGGATTGAACTGGTAAGGAAAAATGCGTACTTGTTAGTACGCAGTAGGTATGGTCTTAAATAGAGTGGAATGGCAGAACAGAGGTCGCTTGGGATGCTAAATAGTTAACTTATAGATTAATTATAGCTTGAGTTTTTGGTTTGGACAGTTGATCTTTGCTCAATGAGATGTGGCTCGTGTATTATGTGTTTGATGCAATGAAAGTGTAGAATGGCTAGAAAGCACCATCACTATTTGTTGTAGCTTAAGCACATGGAGATAAAATCATTTATGAATAACCTATTATTATTGAGAGGTAGGGGTTCCACATTCTGAAGGTGGGAAGATCGTGCGTGCTTGTATGCGTGCACAGGCACATGTGTGTATGAGGTGAGTTCCCTCTTTTATCTCAGCTCAGCAATATGGGCTGTGTAGCCATTGTTCCAATTTGGGTGGTCATCAGGATCTTGCTGCAAATCCATCCTTATAAGTATTGTTTAAAGAATGGACTGTTTGCACCATAAGGGCACATGTGGGGGTCCGGCATCAATTAGATGCCTCCCTGCAGTCCCACGTTTTATTCCTTGCCTATTAGTATTAGGAGAGATCTCTAGGTTTAACCAGGCTCTGATACCATGTAACAATATGCAAGGCTAACACCCAGCAATCACCATGAGAAAAGGGAGAAGAAGAAGAAGAGGAGCACTGAGACTGCTGGTTCACATAATCGTAACCAGCAGTCTCCATTCCTCTATTATTTATGACTAAAACTATTACAAGCAATTCAGAAACTGAAATATGGGGAACTATCCTAACTAGGAAACATAGTGAAAATAGGAAACAAATCAATATATCCTAATACTAATAGGCAAGGAAGAAAACGTGGGACTGAAGGGAGGCATCTAAGTGATGCCACCAACCCCTACATGTGCCTTTGTACCCCCACGATACAGAGGGTCCATTTTTTAACAGGTATTATATGAGTTTTGAAGAAATAGGAATAATTTGGCTAAATAAGATGTTCTCCCTTTAAAGATTTCTTTGGCCTAATAGAATAGGCAAAACTGACACATGCTCATATTCTTACATCTGCCCCTTCTCTCGAATAAATTCACAGAAACTCAGGGAAGTGACTATTAAGCAGGAATATGAGAAATATTGTTTGTGAACTATGGTACCTGCTTGATTCCTCAAATTGTTTGTGTTAGATAGATATAATTGACATTTGTTCCTAAAACAGTAAGGTTTGCTTTCTTTCTTTTTTGGTGCAACTCATAGCTGACTAGCTGTATGCATATTTGCAGTTAAAACTGTTTATTGTGTATCCTTGGTGATTCTTTTTCAGTGAAATTTCTTCCATGGAAAAATATATAGTGTGTGTTTTTTCTTTTTTCTTTTTTTTTTGGGGGGGGGGGGGGGGGG
>NC_056566.1:27435137-27436306 GCF_013358625.1 Macadamia integrifolia | reverse complement strand
GGGGGGGTTGGTGTGGTAATGAGTAGTTCAATTTTAATGTATCTTGAATGCCTGCAGGTGCATTCACCATATCATGGGGCTGATGTTCATGGAACACCTGGCGGATACCGTTCAGGATCAAGCAATTGTTCTCTTCCTATCCCAAGGGAATGTTCTTATGGGACCCACGTGAATTATGTGAGGAGTCCTCTACCTAGAGATGGTGGGAATGATCTCTTCAGCAGTGTTGATCCCAACTACAGTCCCAACTTTGAAAGGATTGATTCCTACAGACTTCACACTGCAAATCCAGGGACTTCATTCTCATACAACAGTCCTAGTGGACACCTTGGTGCCACTAGGACTGATCTCTCCAGCAGTGTTGATCCCTACTACAGTCCAACTTTGAAAGGATGGATTCCTACAGACCTCACACTGCAAATCCAGGGACTTCATTTTCATACAACAGTCCTAGTGGACACCTTGGTGCCCCAGCTTCTCCCCCGGCTTCTTGACTCCTAGGGGCCACCAATCTCTCCGTGGCCCCTCCCTGACCTTTGATGGTAGGATTTATATCCCTCTTTTTGCATTTTAACTTGACTATTGAGATTTGACAATTAGTAATTCTGGATTTTGTTCTTATGAAACATTCAAAAGCAGTTTTTTCATTTCTTTCCTGTTTAATCTTTTTCCCCAAGTAAGGATTATGTTAAGCGTACTTATTTATTTGCAGGTTCACCATATGGAACTCCATCGCCAAAACCGCCTTTGTCATATAGAGCTTCTCCAAGGACCGACTGGCAACATTCGGGATATCCCCGTCCTGGCCCAAGGTACCACTGACTGCAGCATTGAAGGCCAGATGTGCTTGAATGGTGAAACTCTGAAGTAATCTTTTGGGGCAGCTGAGGAAGAACATGAAAAAGTGTCGTCTTTTTTTTCTTCATTTTCCTTTTGGAGGACTGAGAGTTTGACTTGGGATCAAGGGTTCTTTTATATGTTGGATCTGAAGTCTGGTTCAAAACTTGCAGATATGTTTTTTGGGTGAACGAAATTTCGGATATAAAGAAATGTAATATGCAACCTTGATCTTGCACAACTAATTATTAGTGAAACCGTGCCTGTATGGCTTATCCTTCACAATGTCAGACTTCCAGCGTGCTTAAGAAGAGAGGGGGGGGGGGGGGGGG
>NC_056566.1:27411438-27435117 GCF_013358625.1 Macadamia integrifolia | reverse complement strand
GGGGGGGGGGGGGGGGGAGGAGGTATTGGAACAGAGAATGGAGGGTATTAGATGGGGGTAAAGGCTGGTTTTCACCTAGGTAGATAATCTCCATTCAGTGCATCCTTTTATTAATATTATAATTACCAGATAAAAATGGCATGTTTTCTTTTCTCATTCAAATTTACTAGAAGGGTCTAGGCAGCTGGACCTTTAGGACTGAGGTCGGAATACTTAAGCTTTTCATTTCTTGAAGATATGTTTGAATCATTTATTCAAAGCCCTTCCATGCTAAAATTTGAAAAATCATTTGGTCTCTCCGTACTTGGTATCTCATTTTATTTTGTGTGGATGATTCCTAATGCTTCCTACCAAAAAACAGATGATTCCTAATGCTGTGTTGTTTTACCACAAGGATCCAAATCCAATAATTCTTTCAAAGGTTATTGAAGGATGGGTTAGTGATCAAAACCTTCTTCCACTGTCATTATCTACCTACACTTGTTCAGTATGAATATAAACAATGATAAACTCAGCCTTATCCGAACATATCGGGGTCAGTTACATGGAAAAGGAAAGAAGCCTAGTGTCAGCAAGATAGGAATTTCTTACCCTCTAATCAGCTCTATTTGAAGTCATATTTGGGACAGGACCTGACATTGTGTGCCATTCTTCACTACTTCTCCTATGGCTAATTTAGGTTTGTTCTTTTAGCTCCTTCAAATAGAATCAGATCACTTCTCTTTAATTGGTGCATCGTCAAGCCTTCATTGGACATGGTTATATTTACTTCAAACGACTTTCTCTGAGTTTTTCATTGATTGGGACAATTCTCAAATTAGTTCTAATATGTTCATTCCTTACTTCATTCTTCTTAGATTTACTGCACATTCATCTTAAAATCCTCATTTCAGCTACACATAGTTTCTTTTTATGACACTTCTTAATTGACAATATTATGTCCCATGCTTTAAAGGGATACGTTTATCACGTAACACTATGGATGTACGTTTCAACTTCATTCATCCACTTTAGTTGATCCACCTCTCCACATCCACATGAAAATGGAAATGTTTTGTCCCTAATTGACTATCAAAGATTATCAAAGTGGAAATCAGAGAGGGATAATTTGTCCATCAAACTCATGAATTTACTACAGTCATCAAAACATTTTGGATTTAAAATTGGTGGACGAAGAATCATACATAAATGATCAAACTCTCATGTCTCAAAAGGCCTGTTCCTCCGAGAAGACAACAATGACTCGAAAACAAGACTTGTAGGATGGGCCTCTATACTTAGTGACTAATTATTGGAAGGGAATCCTCAAGAATCAAAACTACAGGGGTTGCAGCAAGCACTACAGGGAGCGAATAGCTAGGGTGGGCATATGTGGAGGCATGGATGACCCTCAAGGGATGGTGAATTTATTGATGCAAGGGCCAAATAAAGGGCGGCTATGGGAGAATTATAGCTTGCTTTATGATATTTTGGAACTAACGAAAACTTTTGAAATTGCAAGTATTATGAAGATAGATGTTGCGATATCTATGGGCCTATGGCTTATAGGTGGACTAGGTTGGCTGGAGTTCATCGACTCTCGGCCCTGGTTAAGGACAATGTTGAAAGTTTTTTTGTTTGATTTAAAATTTTCTTTTGATTTTCATAAAAAAATAAATGACAAAATCACTAAAAGTAAAATAACCAATAGTAAACATCACTAACATAACTAGTTAATGGAGAGAGAGGATAATTAATTAACATTTTTTTGTTGTTGATCTACAACCATTCTCTCTCGGTGGTCAAGCTGATTTACCATTGGCATCCTTGTAATTTTTGTTTGGTTGTTAGAAGCACCGGCTATTAAGGATAAAAAAGGATTAGTGGATCATCTCTCAAAAAAGGAGGGATAGAGAAACGGAGGAACTCAACAGGAAAGCGGGGATAGAAAAGAACCTGAGAAATGAATCGAAGAGGCACTATCCATCCCTAGATCGTGGTAGTGTCTCAGAAGGAGGCACACCACCCTTTGAGAAGGTTTTAAAATCCTAGCCTAGCTTTTTCTCTAATGTTATAGGAGAAATCTACTCGAAACATAAACAAGTACAAAGGTGAATTACATGGCCGTCCTTCTCATGGTAATGACCACGAGGAGGCTTGAACTCGAGACCTCCTAATGAGTGTAGGCTTAGCCTTAGCCCATCACGACACCGAAGCTGCTTTTATTCACTATAACTTTTACTGTATTAAGAAACTGAATAATCACACAAAGCTACTTCCTTCGTGGGCTTTAAGTTGAATAATCATTGGGGGTGTCAATCAGCTCGGCTTTGGTTTTTTGGACTGGCTTCAATTTTATTCAGAGGGATGATGAGGTAAACCAAAATCGAACTGAGAACCAACTTGATTCTATGTTTGGATTTCAAGCCGATTTAATTTGGTTTGGCTCGGAATCGGTTCCAATTCGATTCTATAATATGATTTAGTTCGATTTTGAAATCCGATTTTAGTTCAATTATGTAAACGGTTTCATTCTTAGATCATGATTGTGATGGACCAAAGGCCATAATGGGCTCAATTTATGGGCCTAATAGCCATTGTAAACCCCAAAATTTTCTTAGCAAATAAATATGTGATAATAAATTGTAAAATACCCTTACCACAAAATAAATAAAAAAAAAAAAAAAAAAAAAAAAATCAAAGTGAATACTCATATACTCAAATCCAAGGTAATTCGGTCTAGTTTCAGTTTGAATGGATGGTTCTTATACCCTGAACCGTAATCAAACTGAATCGAGGTGAATACTCATATACTCAAATTGAATTTGAACTGAATGAATTTAATTTGGTTCAATTCAATTGATTCGGCTCAATTTTGAATTCAATATTCGGTTTCAAATAGAGAGATTGACACCCTTAAGCGTCATAAACTACATATTCACATTTTCATTCATTTTTCATGATGAATTTTTTTTCACCAAAAAAAAGGCATGATGAAAATTATATTCTTTTATTTTTCAGTTAGCTTTAGCTTATAAATTACACTTTTCATCTTTTTGTTTTCCCTTAACTTTCAAAGAAGGGTACACTTGTTGTCACAGGGTAGTAAAGTGGGAAGTTATAACCTTTTTTTGGAGTGTTTCTTGTTTTATTCTTAAAAAAATAATTTAAGTTAGGGGTAAAGAGGCATTTTCAAAATGTTTTGAAAATGAGTTGTTAGTATATTATTTTCAATACTCTCATTGTCTATGTGAAATGACAAAATTTAACCTCAATAGAAAAAACTGTGATATACCAAAAAGTCAAAAAAGTAAGGCGATAAAATAGTCCATGGTCGCATGGCTACTACACGTTAGAACACGGGCCAATGGGAGGGTAGGTGGAGGTATTCTCCAAGTGGCAGTTCATGGGTTGGGTGGTCTTTTCGTGCTTTACTGTGTTTGGACATAGAGGGCACAATCAAGGACCATTATTTTTTCCCCAAAATGTAAAAGGGAAGGGCCTTTACGTAAAAATGAGTTATCGTAATGATTTATGTTGTTTTGGCTTGATGTGGAAATGTTTTGACTTTGTGTCAGAGAAAGGACTGTCATGTTGTCCCAAGCTATGTGGCCATTGGCCACTGCACACATAGGTATCCAACTAGGGGGTTGGGGTGGTCATTTCATGGCGCCCTGTGTTTGGGCATAGGGGGATTAGGCTGGTGAGTACAGATATTTTTAAAAATTTATAGAGCTACAAATTAGGTAGAGCAGTCAAAATTAGCAACCTTGATTTTTATCAGAGCTTGCATGGTATAGAGATGTCCACTTAGGGTCATTACCGTCCCACTAAAATTTGGTAATGGGCCATCCCATTAATAAATGGGATGATACTGGGATTTGATTTTGATACCAAATAATAAAATGAGACGAGACTTTGTGGTAGGATTCCCAACAATATCAGTACCGAAATACTGGTTAGGTACCAGATAGAACCGAAACCGCCAGTACCGTTTCAAAGGATATATTTTATGTCCTCATATTCAAATTTTTATGGCTATAGTTTGATGTATTTGAGTGATATTTTTCTTATGGAGGTTTTAGTTGATGGACCTTTAATTATGTTATTATAAACTTGTTTGGTGATAACACTATTCCCCAAACTACACCAGGGTTTGTTTATTTGGTTATTATTAGTTATTATTATTTTTTAGAAGCTTATACATGATCTTTGAGAGCCTGAAGAAGTAAAACCTTGAAATTCATTATGGTTTTGTATTTTAATTTATTTTCAAAGTAAGGGACATCTTGATCTCATGATAACGAAAAAAAGTCCAGAAAACTAATAATGGAACCTTCTCATTAGGAACCATTCTTCTTCCTTTTCTACAGTGCATAGAACATTTTAGGAATCAGTACCTTCCCATTGCAAACAGTTGCGGGATCTAGGTTAGATCTTGTTAACTAAACGATATGGTACTAGGATTGGCACTTGTACTAGTATAGATCCACCACGATCGACACCCTTAGCTTGGTAGTATTGGGGAAAGTCAGATAGAGCTTGGATCTGATTGGGCCTGATAACTATGTAGGCTTTTGGTTGCAACTTAGACTGGCCGGCATGTACCAATCGTAGATGGAAATTACATGCAATAGGATGTATGAGCTTCAGAAACTCTTTTCCTTTTTTTTTTTTTTTTTTCTTTTCCTTTTTTGTAACAGAAAATCATATGTAACTAATAAGGGCTCATTTGTTTAGAGGGGAGTTGGGGGTTGGAGTGCTGTCAGCATGGGAACCACATCTTAGTGGGGTGAAAGACAAGGAAAGGAAATATAAGATAAAGTGAAGAAGTTCCCACCCTAGCAGTGTTTGGTTGGAGGAGAAAGATGGAGAGAAGAAAAGAGAAGCGACAGAGATCGATTGTAACTTCTTCAGCTTCAAGGATGCAGAGATTGGCCAGAAATCGTAAATCAATTTTAACAGTAGTAGTCCCTATGCTCGGCGATTGGTTGGGGGTGGGAATACCAAAATCCCCAAATCAGCAGCGACATGCTGATTGCCGCACCGTGAACGAGTGAGAGAGAGAGAGAGAGAGAGAGAGAGAGAGAGAGAGAGAGAGAGAGAGAGATCCCCTCAAGATGTACAAATAATGTCAAATATCTAATTTAAAATGTATAATATCTCAAAATTTCGTCCACAAGACTCCAAATTATGATAACTTGGTAGTTGGAATCGGAACCAACCATTTATGATCGAATCGAATCGAATTGCACCTATAAAAATGATTCGGTTCTAATTTTACAGATCATTTTTCTAGTTCAATTCAATTCATAACGGGTACCAATGGTGTTATTGTGTTAATGTGTTCCACTGTTTTGATGGGTTATATATATATTTGATTATTTGTGTTTTGATGGCATACAAGTTCCAAAGTTACATATTTAGTAACATAGTTACTTTTTGTCTTTATCCTTTACCTATAACAGTTACAAATCTGATTTCACATTGCAAGTCTCTAATTTCAACTTTCAACTTTCGACGTCCACTTCCACTTCCACTTCTAATTAACCTCAACTTAAACTCTGAGTACCCTCTACTCTCTCTCTCTCTCTTAATGTGAACCAAATATAATATATTACAAATGGAATTTACAAATCATTTTTCAAAAGAAACTATAAACCGAGTGTAAATCGATTGAAAACCGAATAACAAAAACCAACTAGAAACCAACAAAATCGAAGCCATATGAAAACGATTCTGATTTCAGCTTATCTTATTTGATGCGATTTTGGTTTCACCTTATCAAAATGTAGATCGAACTGAAATCGAACCAAATAACCATATAGCACTGTTTGACACCCATATTACTAGGTACACTAACCAACACCTTTCCTTTTTGTCCATATTCTTGAAGGGGGAGGGTTCAAGGGTTCACTATGACGCCAGGGTGCAGTTTTGCACTGATGAGAGTGGCAAATGACGAATTTTCCAATAGATGTGGGCATTTAATGAGAAGAGAGAATGTGTGATTCATGAGTTGGATATGAGATGGCATACAAAAATAATTTGCATATTGGCATTGTGGCAATTATTTTCCTATTATTGAAATTAAACTATGTTTTCTAAATAAGGACAGAGTTTTCCTGAGGCCCATTGATGGGAATCCATTCACCACATGGAATCGCTACCCTAGGATATAGAGACGAGATAGAAGGTCACATCTGGGCCGTCTCCTCGTCTGCCATCGGTGCAGAAAAACTTTATCCTTTTAAACAATATTTCGGAGCATTATCATGAAATGTAACATGTTAAATTGAACTGAAAATTCAACATTGGTTGATGACTTGAACTTATCCACAGATCCCAAGTGCCAACAAATACTCTATTGACATGGTTTGGGGAATCGGATCAGATTGGTCGGTCTTGGCCGTTTTAGATCAGTATTGACCTTGATCAATCTCGATTTTTGGTTGATACATATTGGTGGATCGATATGGGTAAAATGATCAAAAAATGATTTTAAACGTAAAATCAAGGGTATTTCTATCCAATCCAAGTGATCCAGATCAGTATCAGATTGATATCGGTCTTGACATATCGCATAACCGATACCAACTTCTCAAACCTTACTACTGACTGATAGAAATAGGTAATGACTTGGGAATGGCCGTCTAAGGCTGTTAGGCTGTGGGGTGCTTAACCATCTCATTAGGGCATATTCATAGCAACCAAGTGCAAAACTGGATTCAGTTACTCAGCCACTGCCATGGAAGCTGAGGCAGTTCGAGATGTAGTAGTGCTTGCCAGAAGCCTTTCTATTTTTGTTTTGATTGTGTTTTGTGATCCTTTAGCTGTTATCCGTTGCCTTCAAGGGTTTTCTCATTCCCCAATTGGGCTGCTAGATCCATAGTTGAGGATATTTCCATTTTGTCTTCTCTCTTTTTAGGTTTATTTCCAGGTTGTATAATAGAGAAGCCCATTATGTAGCTGAGAGGGCTTCTTCGGTCTTAGGTGTATCTCGTATTTCGTGGTTACATCTACCCCATGGTCTTGTAAACTCTGCTTTTTTTTTTAAGGAGGATTTACCACTTCGAATCTTTTTTGAGATAGCTTGGCTCTGTATGGTTGCAAGGGGAATTAAAAGAAGGGAAGTAAATTTTTCGTACCTAAAAAAAAGAAATGTTTATAATAATTACCCCACATTGACTATATCATTGACTTCAACTTATTAATATTTGTTTATTAAATTTCAAATATAATATGTAAAATAAAACTTACATGTAAAATTTGTCAATACATATGGTTAAGAAAAATATAGTTTATACAATCATATAGGATCATGTGGAGTAATGAATATAAAAATTTCTTTTTTAAGTATGAAAATTTCACTTCCCTTCCTCTCAAATATTCCTTGCAATCAAACATAGTCCTTTGGTCTTTGTTTTGAAAAAAAAAAAATTCCCCAATTTATATTGAAAATTGTGTGATGAGTAAGTTCTCCCAATGTTCTATTAGGTTAGGCAAGTGGCATGATCTTAGCCACTAGTGATCCATGAATTTCACATTTTCGTCTCTCAAAGAATACTCCTTTATGTTGGTCATAGATTCAAATCTTGGAAACAATCTGTTATGCAAAATAAAGAGTAAAGCTGCGTACATTTACCCCTCCAAAACTCTACAATAGCAAAAGCCTCATGCATTGAGTTGCTCTATTTTTTCTTATAAAGGCTCTCTTATGATTGAAGAGGGGATCTTTCCCACTTTTAACTTCTTTTTTAACAAACACACGGAGGAAGGAAAATTTACCAAGCATTGCAAAATATTGTTTACAAATGACAAGAGATCTCCAAGAAAAGGGGACTTCAATAACTCTAATCGCAAGAAAAAAAAAATCCATTTTGTAACACAATGAACCTACACATTCCCGATTATGTCTACATAAGAGAATATGCAAAATCTTGGACTGTTAGAATACATTTGATATCACCAAGAACCGTGGAGATTACTATTACTCTGGTAGTTGTATATCTTTCCCAGCCAAGCACCAAATAAAGAGTTGATCGTCGAAATAGATACTAATAATCCATTAAATTGTAGTTGTATTCCCAATAGTTGGGTCCCAAGGAGAGTTGAATTCATGACCTCTTAATTTTGAGGGATTGATCTTTGCCCACTGTGCAACCCCCTTAAGGTAATGAAGTTTGATTGCCAAAGCCTCACCAACAATAGCTGATGTGAGGTAAAGGTGATTCTCCGTGACTAAGACCTACTTCCCCTGATCATTTAAGAATTACTTTCCAAGTCCACTACTTTAGGTTTCCTTGAAAACTTGGGTTTCAAGAATCAAATCAGACCCTTTATCAACGTGAATCAGAAAACATGATCCAGTGACCAAAGCCCTAGCATGCTTCGACAAGACATGTTAAACCGCCAGACCAAGTCTGGGACCGCAAATTTGTATACATGAGATAGCATCCCAGAGTAAGATCAAAGCAACTCTTTTAGGTGATACCAAGCCAAACTCAATACCATTTCCTTATTTCCAGTGTGAGATGTCAGTGTGCATCTTACAAAGGGGAAACATTCAGCTTTAAGCCTTTAGCCCATACATTCAAAAAAGTATTAAAAAGTAGGCTATGGGCTATGGCTGAAAATGAAATGTTTGATACATGTCCACTCTATGTCTCTAACCAACATTCCCAACTTCTCTATTATTTTTGCTTGGGAGGGAAAGGGCGGTTTAATGGTAGACCCAAAATGCCAGTTGCCAAACCACTACATCAGAGGGCCCTTACCATTTAGCCCAACCTAGGGGAGTTGGCTGGTGAATCCAAAAAAAAGGCACCTAAATTTGGAATTTCCTTTAGGGTTTTGAAAGGAAATTTGCTTTTAAGAGTTGAGTGGGGGCCCAATGGGCCTAGTGGGCCATGGGCATGTTGTCTTCAGGCAGGGTAGGCACGTGCAATAGAAAACGATGGTCCAATGGTGATAGAGTTTGCTTTACCACATGTCATCATTAGAATGGTTAGGATTGTACAATAATGGGTCCTACTCCTAGCTAGTTACCTTCTTCATGTGCACATCATGTAACTATTGACCCATTTATGCCATCCTTTCGATTCTGATTTTTCTTTTCATAAGTTTTTTTGGATGGGTGATCAAACATAGAGACAGTTCGTACTTAACACCTCTCTATTTATAGGTCATGTTTCTAACTTTCTATTTTAGAAATAAATTTTGATATTTTTATTTTCGGGTCAAATTTTTTAACAGAAAAACGTGTTTGTTAATGCATAGTAAATTTTTTTTTTGAGAAAATTACACTCCTCTCCCCTGTATGTTTCAAGTCTTACACTTAGACCCCTTGCAAAGTTTGAAATTACAATCGCACCCTATGCTGTTAATTCTGTTAGAAGTTCATGTTAAATGACTCATTTACCCCTTCCCCTTTCTTTAAAAAACACTTTCTTGAGAGCCGATCGAGGGTTAGTTTGTTTGAGCCGATCAACTTGGATTTCTTGGAGCCGTTGGAGGGAGAGAGGTGCCTAACTCTGATTGAGGGTTTCTTGAGTCCGATCACCTAAATCGATTGAGGAGAGAGGTGCTGATATTGTGAAGGTAAGACCACCTCTTTTTCCCCCCTCTTCCTCCCCCCTTTTCCACCTCTTTCCCCCCTTTTTTTTTTTGAAATTTCTTACCCTTAGATGCAACACAAAACGGAGAGTTCTTAGTTCGAGGGTTTTAGGGTTGCATTTCTATAGAGTCGGTCCCAATAAGGCTTGACTGATCCATATTGGCCTTGGCCAAATCCAATCTGATACAGAAATAATTCAGATGCTCGATATATTTATCAGTTTTATATAATTTGATTCTATTGGTTTTATGATGTGATTATAAAAAAAATTGCCATGAAAATTTTCGTTTCTTCATGAATTCAAAGCAATGGTCAGGATATGATTGTTCTATAAACCAAGTTGATTCCATAACAAACATGTTAGTTTATCATCCAAGGTGCAAACTTTCTATTGTTTTGGTGTTTCAACTTTGGAGAACTAAGATTTTCCAAAAAAACCTACTGAATGGTGCTATGTATACATTTCAGTCAAGCCAAATCCATCCCTGATAACAGATACCATATATAAATATATATATATATATATATATTCCTACTGCAGAAGTTGTTTCAAGAACTACCATTTATGGTTGTAAAGAATACATCTGAAAGACACCAAAGAGAAAGATAAGTAGCTGAGCTCCTTACTTGAGACTTCTAATTCTTTTTCAATGAGTAATGTTTGTGTGCCTAGAGAACTTATTTGCTTTCAAAGCTGAAGTAGACAAGATCAGTTATGTCTTTCATTGTCTTCTTTCTTTGTTTTTTCAGGATTGCCAAAATTGATCTCCTAACTCCTGCTGCAACAAGGGGCTCCCTGTTACTCAGAGTAAATGTCTACCTCAAGTAATTGCAACACACCTGGAGGTTTAAAGTATAGATCCATAAAATGTAGGTGTAATCGGAAAGCTGTGATCAGGATATCAGAGATCACTGACAACCCAAACAGACTTTTTTATAGCTGTCCAGATTACAATAGATGCAAATACTTTGCATGCTGTGAACTTATGAATATTACAACTACCAATCCGTTACCCAATCCCACCATTGATATGCAAGAGTTAGAAGAGGATGTGAGGCGATTGTGAGAGGAGGTGCGTGGGCTTAAAGATGTGTTACATGAATTGCAGCAAGAGATGCAGAGTGTGAAGATAAGGGTGGATGACACAGTGAACTTTGCTGGATTAATGAAAATGTTTTGTAATTTTGTGTTTTTTTTTTCGTAAGTGTTTTTGTAGCCATATTTATCGGCCAAAAAATGTAAAAGTTGGATGTTATTAAGTAAAGAACTATGTTATGTACTAAATTAGGTTGTGTAATGAAAATTTTGATAGCATTTTGGCATGATTTTGGTAGAATTTTGGCATGATTTTCATCACTTGTATAATCCAGAAATATGACCTGTAAATATCATCCCACATATCTATAAATATTCTAAACATCCATAAATGTTCCAGACATCCATAAATATTCCACCAAAAAGTCAAATACAGTTCATATACTCCATAATAACATCAAAACCCAAAAGAGTAGTCTGAGTAATGTCTTAAACATCAAATCCATCAACCAATAAAAAGTTTTCATTAACAGTACAAACATGAAATCAGATCATCTAATCTAATTAAAGTCTTCATTGCACTCTATCTCTCTGTTGTATTCAACTCCCACCGGTAGCTACCTTCTTCCTCTGTTCCCTTGCTTTCCTTTTGGTTTCCTTAGCTTGCGTGCTCAACTCAGTAGTCATTGTAGAAGCTTGTGATTTGGTCATTCTTTAAGAATTGCTTGTATCAGGTTGTCTTCCAAGCTGCTCAGTTCTCTACATAAACATGAGTAACTATTAGTCAACTGCAACAAATGGATAAGTTCACTAAAATTTCAAAATATTTAAAACTTGAAAATTGAAAACCTGTGATGATTTTGCTTTCTGTTTCACTGGAGGTCCTGTATATCTTCTCTTGTTGTGACCTTCCTGGTTGCATCTGTTACACTTGATAACTCTTGATCTTTTTTTTCCGTTGGCCAGGTGGGACTTCATCAGTTTCCTTCTTCCCAAGAGTATGTGATCTTCCTGAAAATCTTTTAATTGGTGGAGGTTGTACAATACCAATTCTGCGTTTTTCACTTATCCCTTGAAGTCTAGGTAATTGATGGATAATACCCTCATAAACTGCCAAATATGTTTTTATGCTATAGTACTCATGGCAGTAACTCTCCAAGCTTTCTCTTTTACTAACAATGCATGCTGCTGCATACTTACAGGGTAATCCATAACCTTCCCATTCTCTACAACAAGTTTGTTTTCAAATCGACCACATGCCTTCCTTCAGTAACAGTGACCACAAACTCATATATCCCAGTAGCTTGGACCATACATCCTCTTAATTGTGTTTGGATCAAATCCAGTAATTTCTTTATTCTTGGGATGACACTCCCATTATATGTGCAACCCTCTTGATATCTCTTATGCATTACCTCCATCAATAACTTTCGTATCTCATCAACTACGAGTAGGGTAGGCATGCTCCTAAAAGGTGCAATCTACTTATTGATATGGTCACTCTTGCACCTAAATTCAAATGCATGCCTAGACCACATCTCAGCTTTAACATTGTTCAACCAATCATATGCATCATTGTTAATTGATTTTATATTTGACATTGCCTTTTCAAGCAAGAATAAGCCCTAGCTACTAACCAAAAATACTTTCTACTAGCACACCTGGAAACTTGCTTCGGAAATTTTGGTACATATGTCTACTACAACATCTATGGTGATAGCTTGAAAATATTTCATCAATGGCTTAGTGCAGTCCCTCACATTAACAAATTAAAAAGACTAAGTACACAAAAAAGTAGGTGTGTGTCCTGTAGTTAAAGGTATATTTGCATATAGAGTAGAAGGTAATCCACCTTTTGTCTGTCTGGCATAAATGTAATGGAAAATTTCTCCTCCGTAATGTAAAGACAATTATATAATTGTGACAAAAAGAAAACCCAACTTTGCTTGCATTCAACATCCACAATGCCATATGCCATAGGGAACAACCCTTTGTTGCCATCAACAGAGACTGCAATTAGTAGTACCCCTCCACACATCCCTTTCAGGTGGCAACCATCAAGACCTACGAATGGTCTACAACCTTTCACAGAATCATCAATGCATGCCTTGAAACTAATGAAAAATCTTTTAAAGAAAGGAGGGTCTGACACTTGCACTCTCTGATGGAATAATAGCTTGAATAGATTTTCAGGGTTTCTTTGTAGCAACATTTCTCTATAATTAGGTAGCTTTGCAAATGAATTATAATGGCTACCTTCATTGAAGTCAGCTGCATGCTTCCTTAGCCCTGTACACTGTCAAATAAGGGATCTCAACTTGGAAATTTTCCTTGAAATATGAACGGATTGCATCTGGATCTATATATGGGTCTGCCTTTAATTCTGAAGTAAGGTGTCGGGAAATCCAAATAGAAGCAATATCCTTATTTCGATTTCTCCTCACACAAGAATGTTCATTGCATATAGGCTTGATCTGGTATGTTACTCATTCATCTGATGCAGGTGAAGCATGGATCCTCCATGAACACCCCTATGTTGCACACAAAGTAGTCACTCTTGACTTCTCATTCTTGGTTCTCAATAGTTCAAACCCTTCTTGAATAACATTTAAGAACAATCCTGAAATGAGTCACATAATCAAACAACATCCCTTTCTCTAGTATTATCACATGCCCATGTGAAGCATTCCCATTCTTAAAGGATGGTGTGGAGAAGTCATCATCACAAAAGTCAGATAATGCTTCATTGTTATCTTGTTCTGCAACTCCTGTACCATCCATTCTATCATCTTGACCATCAACCCCATCACTGCACTCCTCTTCATCATTCATCTCACTCTCATATTCGGACAAAGAATTCCTATCAACATCACATGCATTTGAGACATCGAATAAGACTTCATCGATACTCTTACTGACTGTCTTACTGCCATCATTCACAACATCCCCAACATCAAGTTCAACAACAATACTATGTATGGCTTTGCCAGTACTCTTACTGACCGTCTTACTGCCATCATTCACAACATCCCGAACATTAAGTTCAGCAACTCAATTATGTATGACTTTGCCAATTCTCTTACCAACTGCCTTACTACCATCATTCACATTGTTCCTATCATTCACATCATTCCAATCAACAATACTATTATTTGCATTAACTAGATTAGTCATGTTGCTCCTACTGTTATGTCCACCACTGGTTGAAGCCCTATAGGTACCACCACCCCTTCTTATTTCATGCTTTATCCTATGCCCACCAGATGTCTGAATTTGCTGCATAACACCTCCAAAACCACTTTGACTCTGTAGTATATCAGTTCCACTACCATACTGATTCTACATCACATCATCACCAAAGCCACATTGACTTTGATGGACACACCTATCAATAGTCTCCTGTTGACTAGTCCACTAGGGAAATCATTTACCTTGTATAGGTTACTTGGATTGTGTAGACACCCAATTTTGTCACCCTCCTTCGATTATGATGAACTATGGATCTTAGACATGATCTTTCACTTCCTATCGACAAAGATGACAACTGACTGAGATAATTATTCCCAGAAACATTCCATACTTACCCAAAATTCTCAGAAATCTCGTGCGAGAAAAAGGAAAGGTCCAATTATGACATTTCATAAACGAAGGAATTTGGTCCTAGGTGACTGTACGGATGCATAGTACTCAAAATCAAAATTCCAATGATATATGGTACGTCAAAATCAAACCATCAGATCTCCCGTAAACATTCCCTGAAGTTACTCAATGAACACCCAAACCTCGCCTATGCAAGCCTCCACGCCTTACCTTGAGTGCCCAAACCCCACCCATGAGAGCCCCCATGCCTTACCTTAAGTGACCAAACCTCGCCTATGCGAGCACCCCGCCTTACCTTGAGTGCCTAAACCCAGCCCATGTGAGCCCCCATGCCTTGCCCTGTACCCCTGCCCGCACTGCACTCGACCAAGCCCCATGCGCTCCTAACCAAGCCCCACACATACCCAACCAAGCCTTGCGCGTACCCAACCAAGCCCTGTGCATACCCAACCAAGCTCCGCACGTACCCGACCAAGCCTTAGCACCCCTGTTGAAGCTCCAATGTCCCTGTTGGAGCTCCAGGACCCTTGCTGAAGCTCCAGCACCCCTGTTGGAGCTCCAACCCCCCTGTTGAAGCTCCAACTCCCTTGTTGGAGCTTTAGTGCCCCTGCTGAAGCTCCAACGCCCCTATTGGAGCTCCAACATACCTATTTTAGCCTCAGCACCCCTGTTTTAGCTCTAATACCCCGACCGAGGCCCTGACAACCCCGCGGGCAATCAAAATCCCCATTTCGATGACCAATTTGGAGAAGAGATTCCCTCTTCACCTGCTTATGTACCCCACACTGCTCAGCTAGCGTACCCTACACCATAGCCTCCCATTGGTCTAAAAAGGCATATTTTTACCTCATTGGCCCAAAATAATTACTTTTCCCCCTATTGGCCAAAGAAATTTGCCGTCCACTCCATTGGTCTAAAATTTCATGCTTTCACCCCATTGGTTTAAAAAAATCACCTTTTTCACCCTATTGGTTGAGGAAATTCCTCTTTCCTACCTATTGGTCCAAAAATTCTATAAATACCCCCCTCCCTTTGGTTTTACACAACACAACAACCCAAGTCTCTTAGTGAGAACCCCTTATAGAGAAGCTCTGCCCTCTCTCCTTCCCTTCCCCCCTTGAGGTTTTTTAAGTCTTTGGAGAGATCTTCATAGGATCTGAAGTGTTCGAAGTGTTCTTCGGGCCTTCAAAATTCTTCAATCCTTTGCCTTCTTTGAGTGAGACTTCGTGTAGGAAAAGTTTTCCCTTAGTCTCTCACCTCCTTTTGAGGTTCTTCAAGTCTTCGGAGAGATCTTCATAAGATTCATTCGAATCTTTGAAGTGTTCTTTAGGCCTCCAAAGTTCTTCAACCATTTAGGTTTCAGCCCATTCCTAGTGGAAGCCCTACCCGAGTGCTACCTCAGCCTAGCCCTCCCATAGCCTATCCCCACCGGAAGCTTTGTCGGAGTGTCACCTTAGCATAGCCCTCACATAGCCTGTCCCCAGCGAAAGCTCTGTCGGAGTGCCACCTCAACTAAAATCCAAAAGTATCCCATCCCTAGCGGAAGCATTGTCAAATTGTCACCTCAGCCTAAGGCCAGAAGTAGCCTTCCCTAGCTGAAGCTCTATCATAAATCAAATCCAAAAATAACCGTTCCTAGTCGAAACACTGTCCAAATATTATCACAGTCAGCATCTTTCGAGAAAGGAAGTTGGAGGTGAAGACCATCTTCCCCTGAGTTGGGAGAATCCATAAGAAAGTTCGTACAAGCATCAACCAAGGGGTCCACCCCTCTTAACTCGAAATAGGGGTCAAGCTCAGGTATAATTCCTTAATAGAATTAGCCCAATGTAGACTTTATATTGACCTTGTTTTAGTGTGCATAGTTATTTAAGTTCAGTCAATGTATATATGTCTAATAACTTAGCCGTGCATGCGAAATATGAATAATGATGAAAAATGTTCGTTCTTAAGCATCTAGTATCTCTGAGCAACAATACGATAGTGCGGGGTCCGTAACGTAAGCACACACAACACACCCCTCCCTCATAAAAGAGAAAGAGAGGAGAAAGGACGGAATGCATGCAAGTCCTTCCCCCCCACAAAGGGGGAAGGATCTCATCTCCTGCCGCTACCCTCACAGATTGGAATCCTAATGAAGATCGTATATATACAAATTTATGCAATTAGCATTCTGATGCGATCCAAACATGTCCAGTACACTTGCATCCTCCTTCACTTCCATTTGCTACTTAGAAGGATATATGCACTTCACTTTAAATGTGATGGTATGTCCTACTGGTACATGTCTGATAACTATAAATATCGACCACCATGTCCTGATAACAGTACTTATCCGGATCAACTGGGGTAGGTGCAGACGTATTCAAGTCGTAATGATAATATATGATAACTCTAATTTTCATTGAATGATGAATGATTTCTGATGAAAAAAACACAAGATGTTACATAAACAAAAATACATCAAGACATATGTAAGTGCAATCCATTGGTACTGCATTCCTTGAAGGCTCGTAATGAAAATGGCTCTGTGAAAAGATAAAAAAACCCTACTGAAAACAATTGCATTGCAAAATTCATCAGAAAACAATTGCATTGAAAGATTCTGCCAAACTAATTCCATTTTCACCATTTAAAGGATTTAAAATAAAGTCCACACAACAATTCCAAAGCAATTAGAAAACAATTACATTGAAAGATTCTGCCATACTAAGTCCATACAACCATTTCAAGGATTTGAAACAAAGTCTATACAACCATTCCAAGGATTTAAAACAAGAAACAAAGCACAAACAACCATTCCAAAGCATTTAGAAAACAATTGCATTGAAAAATTCTACCATACCAAGTCCCTACAACCATTATAAGGATTTAATACGAAGTCCCTACAACCATTTCAAGGATTTAATACTAAGTCCATACAACAATTTCAAGTAGCTTGTAAATCAAATGAAAGCTGAAAATGGTAAGAGAGGAAGAAAGAAAATGACTAATTTTCACCATCAATTTTCATATCAATCACCACCATTCACCATTAAAGAATAAAAAACAGAGCATAATAGAGAATAAGAGAGAACATAGGCTTAATTCTTCAATGCCTCTTCTGAAAAACCAATCGAGAGCTTTAATCTCTCCCAAATACCTACCTCTCTCCAAGCCCTAAGACTTCGCTTGTGTTTGATTAAATCTCCCGAAGCCCTAACTCTCCTAAATCTGTGATTTATACTAACCTTAGACTTCGATCTTCATCGTTAACAAATCTGATCTTCAACGAGATGTAATATCTTCTATCGTGAATGAGATGAACCATGTTCGATTTCAAAAGTTCAGAAACCATAGAGAAATGAAAAGGAAGAGTTACAGCTAGCGAGTGTCCATCGTCTTCTCAAGGAAAAAGACGGTAATAAGTTGGGGGTATTTTGGGGTTTATGAAAAAAGTGTAATACACTTAACAATTCCTCACTAGCAGTCAGGGTACGGTTGATAGAATCTAGAACTTAGGAGGGAGGGGAGTGTAATTTCAAACTTCAAAGGGGACGATTATGTAATACTTGAAACATATAGGGGAGGGGAGTGTAATTTCCTCAAATAAAATAGAAATGTGTTTGTTAAGCATAATAATTTCTATTTCTAGAATTTCTATAAATTTATGAAATATCATTGAATACCCAAAAAATTAGTGGAAGCGGTGATGGTGATGGTACTGGTGTTGGTGGTGGTTGAATTGTATTGAAGTTGTTTTATTTTTAACGTGAAAGTATTGATTTTTCCTATCAAATTAACCATGTGTTCATTAAAGAGAACACCCCTGCCCCTTATTTATCATTTTTGTTTCTAGAATCAAGAAGTTTCAAATTAAAGTTTCTTTTTTTTCTAGTTCTTAGTAACATTTTTTGTCCCAATTTATTCTCGATAACAAAAAAATGAGCCGGATGTAACATAGGGATTTCTATTCCTTTGCTTTGCAGGGAATGAAAGAACAATTATCATTTTTGAATTTGAATCCCCTATTTTTGTATTGGCTTTCATTGATTATATAGGAGTAGGATGTTACACATTTTGTGGGGTTGATACAAAAAATATAAGGAATAATATACAGGGCTGTTGTGTACAATGTATATCCTTGAGAATCGTTTGAAGTTGTTGTGCGCAACTGAAAATCTGAGAAGACTCATTCAAACTTATTTAAAACTTGAGACTCTCGGTCAAAATAGGACTTCTATTATTATCCCTACCCATAGAAGTTTGTTCCAATGATGGTGAAACAAGTCAGATGGTAGTCCCTTTGTAAAGATATTTGTGACTTGGTTGTTTGAGCAAACAAATTGAACCTTGATATTGTTGTTAACTACCAACTCACGAATGAAGTGATAGTCAACTTCAATGCATGAAGAACTGGATTTATTGCCATATATGTTGCCGATACATTGTCGTAATATATGACCATTGGATGGTCCACATTGAACTTTAAGTCATCCAATAGGTATGAAAGCTGATACAGCCAAATTGATCTCTCGGTGGGGAAAGGACACGTGTCACCCCCGAGACACGTGTCGCCCACCAGATAAGGATTCCAAGGACTCAATCACGCTCGATCACGTAGTTTGCATGAGGGGAATATTCCCCACAAGAAGGATGGCCGTATGGGAGAAGGACAGAGGAAAAGGCTAGGAAAAACCCTAGACCCGAGGAACCATATAAGGGGGCCGAGAAGAAGGAAGAAGGTAAGCATTCAGACCCTCACCATTACTCCCTTACTGAAAACTATGCAGCCGACCCTAAATTAAGCGTCAGAGGACTAACCCCGGACAAAGCTCTGAGCCTCTACCGTCTGTGCTTGTGTAGGACCAACTCGTGGGATTTTTTGGCAGCAACAGATTGGCGCCGTCTGTGGGAACGACGGTAATGGTGGGGAGAACCTACAACCGCAAGAGGAAAAGAGCGGTGTCCAATATGGACATAAGGGAAGAACCTTCAGGGGGGCTTTCTCCCTCGACGGAGATAGGACGAGAAAGGGGCAATGATGACTGGGAAGTATCCGTAAGGTACCAGCGTTCGGCTGGATATTCAGCACGTGAAGACAGTGATCATTAGCCTCCTGCAGCGTAGGAGTATGTGATGAGGGAGCAATTCGAAGCCCTCTAGGACAAATATAATTGGATGGCCGAGACTATGAGGGAGGTCTCCAAAGCTGTCTCTCAGAAGATCGGTGGAGCACCCCCAGGCCCCCACGTCCAGTTTGAGAGAGCTCGAGATGAAGATCGGAGCAGTACAGGATCAACAAGGGCCGGTCGTTACCCTCGAAACTGAGTGAGGAGGGAGAGTCCCACACCCCGAGGCAGGACGCAACGCGCCGCCAGAGACCCACATGGGGATCCACACCAAGGAGACAAACAGAGGTCCGAGGACTCCGGATTAAAGCAGATGATCCTAGACCTGAAGGATGAGATCAAGAAGGTGGCAGAAAATTAGATGGGAACTCGCGAGCCGGACCTCACTAATGACACGGCTCTAGCTGATGAGTTCATGAGGGACCCGCTCCCGATCGGCTTTCGCCTACCCAAGTATGACACTTATGATGGGTCTGGGGACCCCGTCGATCACCTGGAAGGCTTCAAGGTCACCATGCAGTTCCATCGGGTCTCGAAAAACATCATGTGTCGTGCCCTACCATTGACGTTCAGAGGAGCGACGAGGCTATGGTACAACCGTCTATCGAAGAAGTTGACCCGCAGCTTCAGCGACCTGAGTTACTTCTTCGTAAAGGGATTCTCTAGTAGCCAGCCCCTTTAGAAGACTAGGTTGAACTTGACCAACGTTAAGTAACAAGAAGGGGAATCGCTGCGGAACTACATGAAGCGATTTCAACAAGAGAAGATCACAATCAGAGGCCTAGAACTGAAGGAAGAGTTCACGGCCCTGTTAGGAGGCGTCAAAGACAAGGAGTTGAAGAGGTCCCTAGCGAAGCATACACCTAGGAATCTGACCAAGCTGAGAGCACGATGCGATAAGTACATCCAGATGGAAGAAACCCTCCAGGCCGATGAAGAAGCTGAAAGGAAGGTGGTAAGAAAGAGGCTCTCAAGGGCTGATGATAAACCCTCCGAAGAATGCAAAAGATGAAAGTTTGAGCGCGGTCGGGCCCCCAGTCCACCAAGGAAGTTTGAGAAGTACGCACTCCTGAACCGAAGGCGAACAGAGGTACTAATGCAGATAAAGGATTCCCCGGATGCCAGAGCCATGAAGTGGCCAGGAAAGATGGGGCGACACCCCGAGAGACGCAATGTAGACAGATATTGCCACTTCCATAGAGACCATGGCCATGATACCGAAGACTGTTGGCACCTCAAGGGGGAGATAGAAGGGATGATCCGAAGGGGATATCTAGGCTGATTTGTAGACTGCGAAAAAGAGGATGCCCCAGATGGTAATGGCTGGAGGGATAACCGTCGGAGAGATGGCAGAGGTCACTATGAGAGAAGGGGGCTCGCCCGTAGAGGCAATCAGGAATGGCGAAGGGACTAGACACCCGAGGAAGCTGAGCGTCGCCCCCGAGATGAGAATAAGAGCCCAACTAGAGTTATAGCGACCATTTGTGGAGGCCCAGCCGCTGGAGAGAGTTCAGTCTTTGCCAGGAAAGCGAAGGCTTACGCAAGAAGCGTACATATGGCAGAATGGCCAAACAAGAAGGAGAAGATGGGGACGGTTATCTCCTTCTCAGATGATGATCTGGAAGGGGTACAGACTCCACATGACGATGCCTTGGTTATCACCATGACCATAGCAGATTGCAAAGTGAAGAGGATCTTAGTGGATAACGGCAGTTCAGCTGATATCCTGTTCCTTGAAGCTTTTCGGAAGATGGGCCTAGACGAGGGAAAGTTAAAGAAGGTCGAACACCCGTTGCAGGGATTCTCCGACGTCCCAGTGAAGGTGGAAGGGTCGATTGAGTTGTTGGTAAGAGCTGGCATCAGAGATCGCCAAGCGACTGTCATGATCAACTTCCTGGTGGTGGGCATTACATCGGCATACAATGTCATACTAAGAAGGGTCGGATTGAACCTACTAAAGGCTGTCGTCTCCACTCCCCATCTCAAGATGAAATTCCCAACCAAGAATGGTGTCGGGGAGTGTCGGGGTGATCAGGAGGCATCTCGGAGGTGTTACGCCACTACCTTATGGGGAAAAGAAAAGGCGGGCGAGGCACTCCCAATAGAGGATCTGCGCGATGATGCCAGTTATCAACGGGGGGAGCAGGCCAAAGATTTGGTGCAGGATGAACCCGAAGAGGGGGATGATGCTCTGCAATTTCAGATTGGGGCTACCATGCCAAGGTTGCAGCGAGAAAGACTCGTCTCATTCCTATGGAACAACGCTAACATCTTCTCCTGGTCGGCTTCGGATATGCCCGGGATAGATCGAGAGGTGATAGAACATCATCTGAATGTTAGCCCAATGAAGAAGCCGGTGCAGTAGAAGAAGAGGACTTTTGCCCCCGAAAGGTAGCAGAAAATAGACGAGGAAGTGGAAAAGCTGTTGAAGGCCCAGTTCATCCGCGAGATCCAGTACCCGGAGTGGATATCCAACGTGGTAATGATCCCGAAGGCAAACGGGAAGTGGAGGATCTGCATCGACTTCACCGACCTGAATAAGGCCTGCCCGAAGGACGCATACCCCCTGCCGAAGATAGACCTCCTCATCGATGCCACGACGGGATACGAGGCGCTGAGCTTCATAGATGCATACTCGGGGTATAATCAAATCAAAATGTCCGAGGCCGATGTCCCGAAAACATCCTTCATAACCGAGGGTGGGCTGTACTGCTATGAGGTCATGCCTTTCAGGCTAAAAAACGCAGGGGCCACCTATCAAAGGTTGGTGAATAAAATCTTCAAAGGGATGATCGGTAAAACCATGGAGGTATATGTGGACGATATGCTCGTAAAAAGCCTGAAGGCAGAACGACACATCCAGGACTTAGAAGAGGCGTTCCAGGTACTGAGATGGTACGACATGAAGCTGAACCCAACAAAATGTGCATTCGGAGTAGCCCCGGGAAAGTTCCTCGGCTTCATCGTCTCGGAGAGAGGAATTGAAGCCAACCCGGTCAAAATACAAGCCATTTGGGACATGAGGTCACCCCAGAACATGACGCAAGTCCAGGAGCTAATGAGTTAGGTCGCCGTCCTCGGGCAATTCATGTCTGGATCTGCAGATAGATGCCTCTCCTTCTTCAAAGCGCTAAAAGGGACCAAAAAGTTTGAATGGATGGAGGAGTGCGAAAAGTCTTTTGAACAATTAAAGGAGTACTTGGCCGCACCCCCACTGCTGACGAAGCCGAACACCAGGGATACCTTGCAGCTATACCTTGCTGTGTCGACAGTGGCGGTAAGCGCCGTACTGACGAAGGAAGAAGGAAGGCAACAACGGCCAATATACTATGTCAGCCGAACCCTTCTAGATGCTGAAACAAGATACAGAAAGGCAGAGAAAGTGGCGTATGTCCTTGTGACAGCGGCAAGAAAGCTGAGACCATATTTTCAATCACATACAGTATGCGTACTCACTGACCAGCCCTTGAAGAAGATACTGCAGCAGTCGGATATGTCCGATCGCCTGGTAAACTGGGCCATAGAGTTGGGAGAATTCGACATCCATTACAAACCGAGAACGACAATTAAAGCACAGGCCCTCGCAGACTTCATAGCTGAGACAACACTCCCCGATGACCCACAGGAGTTTACTGAGGACCGAGGAGAAGAGTCTTGGACATTGTACGTGGATGGGGCTTCCAACAGCGAAGGAAGTGGCGTAGGAATCGTGTTGGTCAGCCCCGAGGGTTTCAAATTAGAATACGCCCTACGGTTCTACTTCGACGCCTCCAACAACGAAGCAGAATACGAAGCGTTAATAGTCGAAATTAATCTGGCTTGGGCTTTGATGGTAAAGGAGCTGGTAGTGCATAGCGACTCCCAGCTCGTGGTACGATAGGTGAATGGAGACTACAAGGCCAAAGAACAAAGGATGGCCGAATACTTGAAGACAGTGCGAGACAGGGTAGCGGCTTTCAAGGAATTTGAGGTAAGGCAGGTGTCACGAGAAGAGAATGCTAGTGTAGACACACTATCACAGCTGGCCACCTCCGACTTCGTAGATCTTGGACGATCGGTGTATTTCGAAGTGCTATCACAGCGAAGCATCGAAAAACCCTGAGAGGTATTACCTGTAGGTGAAAATGACCAAAGCTGGATGAATGCCATAAAAGAATACCTCAAAGAAGGAAATCTCCCAGAGAATAGGGACAAGGCAAGAAAAATAAGAATAAGGTTGGCGCTCTTCTTCCTGAAGGACGAGACACTATATAAGATAGGGTTCACCTTGCTATACCTCAAGTGTATGGATTCCACCGACGGCGAGTACGCACTCCGAGAGGTGCATGAAGGGATAT
>NC_056566.1:27394284-27407508 GCF_013358625.1 Macadamia integrifolia | reverse complement strand
AAAAAAAAAAAAAAAAAAAAAAAAGAGGAAGAAAGGAAGTGATGAAGAAAAGAGTGATGATTGTGAAAAAGTTGGTTACTCCCATAGGAAGAGACTCCTAGTGGGAGTAAGGGGGCTCCTGATACAACAAAATTGATCTCTCAGTGGGGAAAGGACACGTGTCGCCCCCGAGACACGTTTCACCCACCAGATAAGGATTCCAAGGACTCAATCACGCTCGATCACATCATTTTCATGAGGGGAATATTCCCCACAAGAAGGACGACCGTATGGGAGAAGGACAGAGGAAAAGGCTAGGAAAAACCCTAGACCCGAGGAACCATATAAGGGGGCCGAGAAGAAGGAAGAAGGTAAGCATTCAGACCCTCACCATTACTCCCTTACTAAAAAACTGTGCGGCCGACCCTAACTTGAGCGTCGGAGGACTAACCCCGGACAAAGCTCCGGGCCTCTGCCGTCTGTGCTTGTGTAGGACCAACTGGCGGGGTTTTATGGCAGCAACAAAAGCCATTTCATTTCAGAGACAGTAACAACCATTGCTTTGTATTCTGCTTATGAGCTTGATCGAGAAACCATTGGTTGTTTCTTGGATCCCCAAGAGATGAGATGATTAGATTAGCATCTAGATATGTATAGAACCCTATTGTAGAGCAGCGTGTATCTGGGCATCCTACCCAATCAACATCAAAGAAGGCTAGTACAAGTTTTAGCGGCCCTGGTTTGAATGATATTCTAGCATTCACAGTGTGCTTGATATATCAAAGGATTCTCTTAACCGCCTGTAGATGATCAGAAGTGGGAGAGTGCATGTGTTGGCACATATGGCTGACTGCATAGGCGATGTCAGGGCATGTAATAGTTAAGTATTGCAGAGCCCCAACAATTTGTCTATACTCATTATGGTCAGGAAGTGGTTCACCTTGGGCTGAAGATAGTTTGGAAGCAGTTGCAACAAGTGTGGTACAAGGTTTGCATCCAGTCATGCCAGTTCTTTTTAAGAGATAATAGCATATTTGGCCTGGGAAAGAACAAAGGCAGTTGAAGTTTGGTGGATCTCTATTCCCAAGAAATAGTGTAAGTCTCCTAGATCAGTCATTGCAAATTCTTTGCCAAGATTTTGAATGACTGAGTCTGTTAAGGTTGTGTTATCTCCTATAATTATGATATCATTCACATATAAAAGTAGAATGAGAAAACCTTTGGGTGAGTGGAATGTAAACATTGAGGTGTAACCATACTATGTTTAAACCCTTTCCGAAGGAGATAGCTGCTAAATTTTTTGAACCAGGCTCGTGGTGCTTGATGTAGACCATAAAGTGCTTTGTTTAGCTTGCAAACATATGATGGTCTTGTTTTATCAACAAATCTAAGAGGTTGTTGCATAAAAACATCTTCTTGAAGTTTTCCATGTAGAAAGGTATTCTTGACGTCAAGGTGCCTTTTATGCCATCTACATGAAACGACAATAGTGAGCACTATACAGATTATGGCTGGTTTCACAATTGGACTGAAAGTATCTGTGAAATCAATCCCACGATGTTGGTGATATCCTTTTGCTACTAGCCGCGCCTTATAGCGTTGAATGGATCCATCACTATGTGTCTTGATTTTGAATACCCATTTGCATCCTACAATATTCATGTTAGGAGAATGGGGTACTAAAGACCATGTTTGGTTGGAAATAAGCGCCTCATACTCATTTTCCATAGCACCAACCCAATTTCGATCACAATTGGCTTCCTTAAAGGTGTTTGGTTCATGTAGGGGGAGGACAACGAAAGTGGTGGTGTTAAATCCATGAGATATAGGATGGTGGGTATGAAGGAGAGAGAATGGTTGTTTTATAGGGTGAGTGCCACTTTGGCTGCAGGTTATCATGTGATGGGTGGGTTGGACTGATGGTGGTGGGGTGGGGGAGATGGGGACGGTGGTAGTGCTAGTGGTAGTGGGGATGGTGGATGTGGTGGTGGTGGTGCCAGTGATGGAGAGGGTGGTGGTGTAGTTACTGTGGTTGGAGTGGTAATAGTATTTGGAGAGGGTAAGAAAGGTATGACTTCCATGGTGGGTGGTAGTGGTTTTGAGGATTGGGGTTGGTGGTTTGGAGCATAGGGGAAGCATGTTTCTTCAAATGCCACATGGTATGATATGAAAATCTTTCCTGTGGGTTAATGAAGACACATGTATCCTTTGTGATGGGGACTGTAGCCAAGGAATATACATGGGAGTGATTTTGGGGCCAACTTGTTCTCTCGGTATGGACCGAGATGTGGGAAACACCTATAGCCAAAGACTTGCATAAAGTTGTAATCTAGCTTGGTGCCAAAGAGAACTTCATGAGGTGATTTATTCTACAATATCGGTGTAGGCAACTGATTTTTAATGTAGCCAACTGCATTGAAGGCTTCAAGCAAGTACTTTTAAGGCAATTGAGCTTAAAAGAGAAGTGAAAGTCCCATCTCAGTGACATGTTGATGTTTACGCTCAACCATACCATTTTTTTCTGGGTGTGAGGGTATGAAATGCAAGACACAATACCTGATTGATCAAGAAATTGTTTGAAGGCCCCTGCAGTTAGTTCAAGTGCACTATCACTTTAAAAATATTTGACTGTGTGAGAGAGCACATTTTCAGCCATTGCCTTGAAGTGTTGGAAACAGTGAACAACATCTGACTTTGGTGCAAGAGGATATAGCCATGTAAATCGACTAAATTCATCAATGAAAATAATGTAATAAGTAAAACCAAAAACTTATGTTGAAAGAGATGGACCCCAAAGATCACAATGAACTACCTCTAAAGGTGAGTTACAAGGTTTTGTGGAAGGGAAAAATGGAAGTCTATGGTGTTTTCCTTGCTGACAAGCAATACACAGTTTATTTAATTTAGTAAAGCTAGAAAAAGAAATGCTTTGGAGACTTCTAATTTGTCGAAGGACGTCTTGGGAAGTGTGACCCAAACGTTGATGCCAAATTGTAGAAGGTACCCTTGTGCTGATGAGAGCTTTGAGTGGGACGGTTGAGATTGGAAAGTGATAGAGATCATCCTTGAGTTGTCCCGTCATTATGGTTAGTGATTGGGTCACAATTATTCATACAATTAATATTCAATTGTTAATTTAAGTTAATTTTTATGAGTAATTTGACCATATATTGAGATAATCTTTGGTTCAGGGTTTTCAAAGTTATGTATTGGTTTGATGCTAAATGGACAGATGTGGTTCAGTCTAGAAGCAAGGGCAAAGGATCAAGAGCAGAGTTGGAATTTCTAAGATAAGAAAAGAATATAAAAAAAATATATATAAAAAACGGGGAAATTTAGGGAGAGAGAAGACCCCACGGTTCTCTCTCTCCCTATTTCACACACCTATTTCCTCTCCCTTCCCCTATTTTCTCTCTCCTTGTACAAATTAGAATAGGAGTGCCTCTCCCACTTTACCTAAAACATCTCCCCTATTTTCTCTCATCTTTTTCTCTAATCTCTCCCACTCTTTTCTCCCATACATGATTCTTTCCTCTTCATCGAACCCATCTCTCTTTCCTACTATCCCTTAAAATCCTTACCTATTTTATCTCTCCATTCCATATCTCTCTTGCTAGGATTCCCCTATCTCTTTTCCTTTTCTTACTTGGATCTCTCTCTCTTCCCTATTTTTCTCCCTTGCCACGGTTTCACTCTCCCACTGAACTGCCTTTAGTTTAGCCAATCTCTCTCTCTCTCTTCTCCTATTTTCCCTCACATCTCTTACACATCTTTACCTCTCCCTAATCTCCTTATTTAGCCTATCTCTCCTACAATTCCTCTTTTCTCTCCCCTTCTCTCCCTATTGCACATGTTCTCTTCTCCCTCTCCTACTTTCTCTCATGTTTTTCTCTCTCCTTGTCCTAACCATCTCCTAAATACCCTCATCTAGCCGATCTCTATCACTTTCTCTTTCCTAATTCCGCACAATCTCTACCATTGCACGCACTCTTCCCTCTCTTCCCTTTTTCTCTCCTAACCGAATTGGATCTCTACCATCTCACATGCACCTCTCTCCCTCATAATGTCCTTTACCACAGTATCCCTATTTAGTCTCCCTATATCGGCTAGTATGCACCCTTATATATCTGATCCCTCATTCATCTAAAAGGGCCCCATCTCCCATACACTAGGGTTCCCTCTCCCTTTTGGAACTAGCTACACATACTCATTCTTTAGGACAGGATTTGGAGGGACAACATTGCACATGGAGGATTACCATTGCACCAAGGGCTCATCATCATTATCATCGTTGCTGCCATTCATCCATTAGCACCATGAGCAACTAAGTTCTTTTCTATCTTTAGGTTTAGATGAAGTTTTGGTTCATTGTTATTTAATTTTTGGTTTAAGTTCATACTTGGTTGTTTGATGTTAAAGACCCCTCCCATTGTGGATGATTTTTAATTGGTAAATTAGTTTAGGATATTTGTTTTTGTGATTCATTTATTCTATTCAAGCAATAGTATTTCATGTGATTTTTGTTATACACTAATGATAGCCTTTAACCAATTAAACTAAGCGTGCTAAGCGAAAGCGATAGATGATAGTACATGATAGGATAAGATTGTATTTTTGTGGTTGCATTGAAACTTGTAGTTTCAGTGAATCAAAGTATGAACCAGAAATTGGTAATAATACCAAAATGGATTCGAGAGCTAGAGATAGCTTCTTCTCATTATTTCTTATTCTTGGTAATTGGTTTATTTAGTTTTAATTTAAATTCTGAATTTTACAAAATTGATTTTCAAAAACAACGTTCACCTCAATTTAGAAGATGTAGCCTTCTAGTTCTCTGTGGGTTCGACCCCTTTCTTACTACTATCTTATAGTTTAGTTAGGGTTTATTTTGATTCGTTCTCGACAACGATCAATTTTGGCACCATTGCTGGGGGAACCGAAGCACAGTTTGCTAAAATTGATTTAGTTGTTTTGTTTTTGTTTTTGTTTTTATTTCAGATTTTTTTTTTTTTATCTTCTTCTTTAGTTTAAGTTTAAAGCAGTATAAGTTGTTTTTATTTTGTTTTGCAGGTGACCAAGTTTGTAGAGCAAAAAAGAATGCACTATCATCAACATGGTTCTATTGTCAGGAATTGAACTCGTGTCTCATGGGCGAAAGCCAGATATCTAGCTAGTTGTTTTTGTTTTGTTTTGCAGGTAGCCCCGTTTGCAAAGCAAAGAAGAGTGCACCATCTTCAACCTGATTCGTTGATTTGCATTCAACCCTAGCACAACCTTGGTATTAGTTTTTCTAGTTAGTTTATTTTATTTGCATGGTTACTGGTAGTTGATGCATGGTCGTCGTTCTTGTCATCCCAACTTGGTCAATTTGGACCCTGAAATTCAGATAACTTTGTGTTTAATTTGGAAAAATAAAATGACAGAGGAGAATGGACTTGTAAGACGCCCATTGAGTGAACACTTTATCCCATTGACACATCTACCTCTTATACTAAGGTTCTTGCTGTTCAGGCCGCCCAATATGAGATCAAGTCCAGTATTATTCAGATGCTCCCATCTTTCTATGGACTTAATAATAAGGAACCCTATAAGCACCTGGATGAATTTTTGGAGATATGCTCCACTGTCAAAATCCAGAATTTTTCTGAAGATGACCTTAGGTTGACCTTTTTCCCATTTTTCCTTAAGGATAAAGCTGAACAATGGCTTAATTCTTTGGATTCCTCTATGGTGATTGAGACCTGGGCCCAAATGCAACAGGAATTCCTAAATAAGTACTTTCCCATAGGTAGGACTAACCAAATCAGGAGAGCAATCACTAGTTTTTCACAAGTTGATGGTAAGCAATTCCATAAGACCAGAGAGAGACTTAAGGATCTAATTAGAAAGTGTCCCCATCATGCTATACCTAAGTGGCAGTTGGTCCAATGTTTCTATGATGGACTGATAGATAGACATAGACAGATGGTTGATGCTTCCTATGGAGGCACTTTTATACATAAAAGTGAGGATGAAGCATGGAAATTATTTAAATCTCTCAATGAAAATTTTTTACATCATGTGTCAGCCTCTAGGACTAAAGCCCCCACCATTGGATCCCAAAAGAGAGGTGGCCTCTATGAGGTAGGCCAATCTGTGGCCATAAAAACCAGAGTAGACATGCTTTCTGAAAAGCTTGACAACTTATTGTCTATGGGGTAGAATTTTAGGCAATCTACCCCAGCTCCCACTTATCAGGATACGTATGCTTTTTGTGCCAATCCTGCACATTATGTGGGTGATTGTCCTCAAAATGTGTAATTTCCTGAATATGTTCAAGAACATGCACAGGCTACCCAGAGTTTCTCTAAACTAGGCAATGACCCATATTCCCAGACCTATAACCCTGGTTGGAGGAATCACCCGAACTTTGGATGGAAACAACCCAATAGTTTCTAAAATCCACCATATAGGTAGAATTTTCCCAATCAGCAGACTGCCTATAGAGATGTGCATCAACCACCTCCTTCACCGCCTATGAATTCATCATTAGAGGAAAAGGAGATGCATGCCTTGAATGGGTTGGACCAAAACACACAGCTCTTACACTCTCATACTCAATCCTTCACTAAGTTAGAAACTTATTTGGGTCATTTAGCTGGTGCCATCAGTAGAAGAGAGGAAGGTTAACTACCAAGTCAAGTGGTAGGAAATCCTAGGAGTCAGCCTAGCAATCGAGTTTTCTATGAACAAGCCCAAGTAGTCATAACCCTAAGGAATGGCCGAGTATTGGGAACACCTGAATAGAATTCCCTTACAGAGGAGTCTGAGATAGAGATGAGTCCAGACCCTAGTCCTGAAGCTCCACCAGCTTCTAAGGATGATGAGATTGAACAAGTTGGGGGCGGTAGTAATCCTAATATTTATATACCTAAAGCCCCTTTCCCCTTTTGTTTAGAATCTCCTTCTTTTTCTGCATTTGGCAAGAAGGGTTCAAGAATGGATCAACCTTCCCCTTCTAGATGTCATAAAGCAAGTTCCAGTTTATGCTAAGTTCTTGAAAGACTTATGCACTCAAAAGCGTAAGCTGAAGACCCGCATTTCAAAAACTGTCCTACTTACTGAGCAAGTGAGTGTTGTCTTATCCAATAAGCTTCCCCCTAAGCTTAAGAATCCATGAGCACCTCTCATATCTTGCACCATTGGGAATCTTCCCATTGAGCGTGCTCTCCTTGATCTAGGAGTGAGTGTGAATATTTTACCTAGCTCAGTTTATGATCATTTTGGGTTAGAGAGTTGAAGCCCACAGAGGTTATTCTACAACTTGCTAATTGTTCAATCAAAGTCCCTAGAGGTTGTATTGATGATGTATTAGTTAAGGTTGATGAGCTTTATTTTCCAATAGATTTCCTTGTTCTTGACATGGAAGCACCTACTAATGGAAAACCATAGTCGATAATCTTAGGGCATCCATTCTTGGCCACTACCATTGCATGCATCAATTATAGATCAGGTGCAATGGATATTTCCTCTGGTAATAGGAAGCTTTGATTGAACATCTTCAATGCTTCTTTAGGACCTCAACATGCGGACGAGTGTTTCCCTGTTGATGTGATAGATGAGGTGGTAGCAGAGTACACCCCAGTGATATTAGCAGATGACCTAGTGCAACGATGTTTGACCTTCTTTAGAGGTGATGACTTTGATATTGATATATACTGCTGAGGTCAATGCTCTGTTAGATGCTCCTACTTTTTCTGATCGTCTTCCTTAGACTGTCAAGTTTGAATCTCTTCCTCCTTTGGTTGAGAAGCCAGCATTGAGTTCTATTGAGTCTCCACCAATGTTAGAGCTTAAACCATTGCCAGATTCATTGAATATGCTTTCTTGGGATCAAATGGGACACTACCTGTCATCATTGCTTCCAATTTGATACCTGATTAAGAAAGCAAACTGTTGGATGTTCTCAAAGAACATAAGACTGCCATTGGATGGTCTGTGGCTAATTTAAAAGGTATTAGCCCATCAATTTGTTTGCATTGTATCTATTGTGATGATGGAGCTAAACCTTTCCAAGATGTGCAAAGGAGATTGAATCCTAATATGCGTGAAGTTGTCAAGAAAGAGGTGGTGAAATGGTTAGATGCAGACATTATTTATCCCATCTTTGATAGCAAGTGGGTGAGTCTCACTCATGTTGTGCCTAAGAAGTCGGGCATTACTGTCAATGAGAATGACTAGGGTGACAAGGTCCCTACTAGCACAACCACAGGGTGGCGGGTATGCATTGATTATTGGGGATTGAATTCTATCACCCGTAAGGATCACTTTTCTTTTCTATTCATTAATTAGATCTTAGAGAAATTAGCAGGCCAAAGCCATTTTTGTTTCTTAGATGGCTATTCAGGTTATAATCATGTTGCTATGTGTCCTGAAGACTAAAAGAAAACCACTTTCATGTGCCCTTATGTTACATTCTCTTTTCGACGGATGCCCTTTGGGTTATGTAATGCACCCGCCACCTTTCAGAGGTGCATGATGTTTATCTCTTCTGACATGGTGAGAGATTTGCTTGAGGTTTTCATGGATGATTTCTCTATGTTTGGGTCTTCTTTTGATGATTGTCTCTTAAAATTGACCAAAGTTTTGAAGCGTTGTATAAAGACAAATCTGATTTTGAGCTAGGAGAAGAGCCATTTCATGGTTCAAGACGGCATCGTTCTAGGTCACATTATGTCCAAACGTGGGATAGAGATTGATAAGGCCAAGGTTGAGTTGATTGCCAAACTCCCACCTCCTACTTCTATTCAGCAAGTTTGTTCATTTTTAGGCCATGCAGGTTTCTATAGGCGGTTCATTAAGGACTTTAGTATTATATCTAGACCCTTATGCAATTTTCTTGCCAAGGATGCTCATTTTGTCTTTGATGATGACTGCCTTTGTGCCTTCCATACCATTAGAGTTTTATTATCAATAGCACCCATATCCAGCCCCTAGATTGGTCACTGTCATTTGATATTATGTGTGATGCATTTGACTATGCTGTTGGAGCTATGTTGGGACAGAGAATTGACAAGAAACTCATTGTCATATATTATACCAATAAGACATTCTTAGAAGCTCAATTGAATTATACTACAACTGAGACAGAATTACTAGCAGTTGTGTTTGCTCTCAAGAAATTCCAATCTTATCTCCTTCGATCTAAGGTTGTGGTGTATACTGATCATGCTGCTCTTAGGCATTTATTTGCCAAGAAAGACACCAAACCTAGGTTGATTAGATGGATTCTTCTATTACAAGAATTTAATTTAGAAATTCAGGACAAGAAAGGTTCTGATAATGTGGTAGCAGATCATCTGTGTAGGATCTTAGTTGAGTCACCCTCCACCACTGAGTTCGTTAGAGATTCATTTCCTAATGAGAAATTATTTGTGATTTCTTATATGCCTTCTCCTTGGTTTGCATATATAGTGAACTACTTGGTTGTTGGAAAGCTTTCTGATAGTTGGAATAAGAAAGAGAAAGATAGATTCTTCTCACAGCTGAAGTTCTATTATTGGGAGGTTTCGGAATTATTTAGGTATTGTCCTTACCAGATTATTCGTCGATATGTCCCAGAGAGTGAGTTTCATAGTATCCTTACCTTTTGTCACACTCTTGCATGTGGGGGGCATTTTAGTGGCAAAAAAACTGCTGCCAAGGTTTTACAGAGTGGTTTCTTTTGGCCTACTATCTTTAGAGACACCCATGAGTTCTGCCGTAATTGTGTTCAATGTCAGAAAGTCAGAAATATGTCTCGTAGAGACATGATGCCCCTTAATCCTATTCTTATTGTTGAGATCTTTGATGTGTGGGGCATAGATTTCATGGGACCTTTCCCTCCATCTTTTGGCTTTGAGTACATTTTGGTTGCAGTAGATTATGTGTCCAAATAGGTGGAAGCAGTGGCCACGAGAACCAATGATCATAAGGTCGTAGTTAAGTTTGTACAGAGTCACATTTTTAGTCGCTTTGGATTTTCATATGCCATCATTAGCGATGGTGGCTCCCATTTTAAGCACTGAAATTTTTGGGGCTGTACTGCAGAAGTATTCTATTACTCATAAGGTTGCCACGCCTTATCATCCGTATACCAGTGGTCAAGCAGAGGTGTCCAATAAGGAGATCAAGTGCATTCTTGAGAAAACGGTTAGGCCTGATAGGAAAGATTGGCCTGTGAGACTAGATGATGCATTGTGAGCCTACCGTATTGCTTATAAGACTTCTATTGGCATGTTCCCTTACTGATTGGTATTTGGGAAAACTTATCACTTACCTATTGAGTTTGAACACCGTGCTTTGTGGGCAATTAAAACATTTAATTTTGATATGATCAAAGCTAGTTCCAACCGTTGTCTTCAACTCTTAGAGTTGGAAGAAATGTGCAATGATGCGTATGAGAGCACACATATTTATAAGGCTAGGAAAAAGGCTTTTCATGATAAACATATTGTCTGAAAGTCTTTTGAAGTTAACCAGAAAGTTTGGCTTTTCAATTCCAAGCTACGCCTTTTTTATAGTAAGCTTCACTCTCGATGGGATGGCCCCTTTATGGTCACTAAAGTGTTGCCTCATGGTGTTATTACAATTCAAGATCCTAAAACAGGGCACACTTTTCAGGTTAATGGGCAGTGCCTAAAACCTTATATGGATGGTGTTATTGATGGTCAGGTCACTGAGTCTATTGATTTGATTGATCCGGTTTATGATTTCTTTTGAGCTCCACTGCTTTTCTGGCTGAAGACGGTAAACTTAGCACTTGTGGGAGGAAACCCACCATTTTACTTCATCTTCTTGTTGAGTTATGTTTTTTAGGTTTAGTTGTCACACCCCGTTCACACTGAACCGGAGCGGTGACCGAGTTAACACCGGTTAACCCAAACCTGCCAGGATCATCAGATACTGTATTCCACCATAGCATACACACAACTAATATAAGTTCATCAGATCAGCGGAAGACTAAGTTTTACCTGTGAATAAATCCCATATACTTGATACCCGAATTGTGATATAATAATTATATACATGTGGGCCCGAAGGCATGATAATTACACAATAAAAGTACAATTCATATATCAAGTATATACCGGAAATCATCAAAACAATCAGAGTACACAGCTCGGCTCGGTATCAAGGCTAGATCTCAGCTCGGCATCACGTAGAAGAGCACAGCTCGGCCTCAGAAGGTGGAGCTCAGCTCGGCCTCAGAACTGCTGTCCCGCAGCATAACTCTCGCACGAGCAGTTGGCGCCGTGCTCTAACTCCTCAGGGGTCCACCAGTCCTCTTCAGGAAACTCGACTGTGGGACCCACCCCATACTCCTCAGATGTATGACCTACAAAATCATCTAAAAAGGGGTGTACACGTGGGATGAGCTCACTAGCTCAGTAAGTAGAAAGATGGACCACACACAGCAGTCCACACATCAAAACACATCATATGCACTACATGCCATGCTATACATTTTAAATCACATCCACCTAAGCAACATTACTAAGTCCTTGGTTTTAGTGCTATTACAACCACAGTGCGCGTATACTCCGGGTACGAGCCGTGAACTCCCTCCCGCGATACGCCCATAAGGCTGTCGGAGAAGGCCCACCGTGAGTACTCGAAAAAGTAAAGACAATGCCGTCCACCGGCTCTCAACAGAAATGTAAATGACTGAAAATAAAGGTGCTGACTCCAGTAATTTAAAAGCAGTACGATTGGCCCTCTTGAATGTACCACTGGGATTGCCGACTGTCCTACATGACTCGTCGGGCGTTATGTCTAACCGCCACAGTGACCCGACGACCGCGACCACTGCTTCCCCCCAAATGATAACCCAACACCTTAACCCCTGTTGGGAAGGGTCGTAGCACGGGATGGTGAGAATCCTAGTACCGCATTCTCCTATATGATATTAGTACGATTGCATAGTGCCTCCGTGTCCCATTCCACGGGCCACCAATGCACTCGTCTCCAAGCCGACTATGAAATCTAGTCTATCAATTCAACATGCACAATGATGTCCACATTCAACATATAAACATCTCATTCAATTGGCAATTGGAAAGTAAACATAGCACATATGCACATCAATGTGAGAAATGACTAATCTACAAAGCATATTCATGATGGCATGACTAGACTAGATATAATTAAATGAATGCCAAAAAATGCCTTGAAACAAGGTCAAATGTCCTCTCCCCACTTACCTGTAGCGTACAAGGATTCCTGTTCGGTACGGGTGAGATCCGGTGCGAATCGGGAAGGATTTGGTGAACCTAACATAATTGAGCGAGGTTAGTACTTCACCATTTTAGGATCAAAATTAATGCAATCTGATGATAAAATCATGTTTAGAACGCTAAAATAAGGTCACACGTCCGATTTGGGTTTGATCGGACATAAGGATCACCTTCGGGGCCACACGGGTGGGTCAGACAGGTGGGTAGTCTGGCCCACCGGTCCTACCCACCGGTTGGGACCGGCGGGTAGGGGCCCGCCGCTATGGCCCACCGGTTGTACCCGTCGATTGGGCCAGGTGCCCCTGCTAGGACCGGTGGGTAGGGGCCCGCCGGTTGGGCCCGAAGGCCCCCCTGCCTTCTCAGGTGGGTACCCACAGCCGGGTAGGGGCCCACTGGTTGTAGCTTGGTAACTGTTATATGCAAACTCCATAAGAGGTATATATTCTTCCCAACTGCCACTCATCTCCATTGCACATGCCCTGAGCATGTCTTCTAATATCTGTATGGTTCGCTCCAACTGACCATCCGTCTGTGGGTGAAAAGCTGTACTCAAATTCAACTGTGATCCCAAGGCACGCTGTAAGCTTTTCCAAAATCTGGAAGTGAACCTTGGGTCCCTATCTGAAACAATGCTCACTGGCACTCCATGTAAACGCACTATGTTGTCCATGTAAAGTTGTGCTAGTTTGGTCATGGAGAACTTGGTATTGATAGGAACAAAATGAGCAGTCTTGGTAAGCCGATCCACGATCACCCATATCGCGTCCATTCCCTTAGGTGTACTTGGTAGTCCGGTGACAAAGTCCATTGTAATCCTTTCCCACTTCCATTCTGGTACTGGGAGTGGCTGAAGGGTACCATAAGGTCGATGCCTCTCAGCTTTTACTTTCTGGCAGGTAAGACAAGTCGCCACATACAAAGCTATGGTGACTTTCATGCTTGGCCACCAGTAACTTTGTTTGAGGTCTTTGTACATTTTGGTACTTCCTGG
>NC_056566.1:27376107-27391677 GCF_013358625.1 Macadamia integrifolia | reverse complement strand
TTGACCTGGTTGAGAAAAGTCCAACTGTTGCTGAATGGCAGTCATAAATGCTTATTGTTGCTGAAGCATTTATTGCTGAAAAGCTTGTTGGGACTGCTGAATTATTGTAGCAACATCTCCCGGTGTAATGACCAGTGGTGGGTCCGGGAGCGTAGTCATAGGTGGGTCCCCATGTGCCCCACCCTGACCAAGGGTCTCTGGAGGTAGTGGAGGTGAGGTATGCCCCACAGAGCAGGACCTCCTAGGATTTTGTGGTCGACCGACCCGACGAGGACCCCGCGAGGTACCTCGGGCATTACTACCAGATCTAGTACGTACCATCGTATCCCTGTACCTGGAACACATCACACACCATATTGGTTAAACACCGTAGACTTGATTTTGGCACACAATCATATGCCATTACATGAGGTGTTGTAGTGTATGATAGCCTGTAAATAATCACAGCTCAATTCCAAGATACAGGGCAAAAGCCCCAACAGATATGTCAATGGTCCCACTTGACCATAGCACATTAATCATAGGAATAATATCAATAGTGAAAATCAATGAAATCATGCTAGGAGGAGAGAAGGGGAAATTTTTTTTTTCAAAATTCCCTAATTTTCACAACCGGTGGGCTGCACCGACCGGTAGGGGCCCACCGGTTGAGCCTGCCGGTCCTAGTGCCTCACACCGAAGAGTGGCACCGGTGGGTAGGGGCCCGCCGGTTGTACCCGCTGGTCTTGCCCGTGTAAAAACACGAACAGGGCCCTATAGGCCCTGTTCTGTCTTGTCTCTTTCCCCATCTCCTTTCTCTTTCTTCCTTTCTTCCTTGGGCGATCTTGGAGGTCTACTCGGCACTTCTACTCGCAAGTCTACTCATCCACTCGGTGCTTTAGAGAAGAGTCAACTCTCCCTCCTTCAAGTAAGTTTCTCTTTTTCTTTTCTCAGAATTTCCATTTGGGGTAGAATGCATGCATAAGCTTTACTTTTTAGGTTTCCCTTTCGTATTTTTCACCATAGAATAGTATTTCCATGTGATTGTGATGCTTCTACTGTGGCCATTTGTAGTTTATAGGAATTTTGTCTCTTCATTTGGAGAAAACCCCAATTTGTGCCCTAGGTTTCCAAATTTGGGGATTTCTTCAATTCTCACTCTTTTTCTCCAATTGATGAGTCCTTTGTGATGCATTCCACTTGATTTGTGCTAGATATGCTTTAGATTTCATAGATTATCCATTATTCTTGGAATCCCCATGTATTCCCATGAAAATCCCTCTTTCGTATTGGTTCCCTTGGTTTTCATCCCATACTTGCATTCATGGAATTCCATAGTCTATTTGGGTATGTTCTTGCACTTTCATGATCCCACTACTATGGCATTTTGCTCCAGACCTAGGGTTTCAAGCTATTCTCCATTATGTTCGAATTTGCACATTGGACTTGAATTCCCTCGTTTTATTTATGCTCTTTGCTTTTGCTGTCATTTTACTGTTTTGGCATGTTCCTCCGCGTTGTAACCTACCGTGCTTCATGCCATAGGTTTCCTATCGTTCCTAGATTGTCGCCGTTCCCGTTTTGCATGAATTGGGTTTTGGATTTCCCCTTTTTAATGCTGCTGTCATTTTCCTTTCTGTACTAACCCTACTTTCTTTTCTTATTGCCAGGATGTCGTCACGCATCGGCAAGGGACCATCTTCCTCTGGCGTTAGACGTAAGACCACCACTTCTAAGGGGAAGAGTGCGGAGACCAGCTCTTCAGCTCCTCGCACAGGGAGACCCGCACCTGCCCAGTCTGACCCTTCAGACTATGATGAGGAGCACTTCCTTAGTGCAGAGGCTACAGTCAACTGGCCCAACTTCCTGAAGGGGTCAGTGATGATGGAGAAGACCGTGGTAGTCGAGGACTTCCACAAGGCTAGGCTTCAGGAGAGATTCTCAGCATTGGGCTGGGACTCTATTCTTCATGTAGACCGACCGTGCTACGAGCAGCTTGTCCGTCGGTTCTATTGTAACCTAGAGGTGCCGTATCTGTACGGGGAGTTCACCATCAGCAGCTTGGTGAAGGGGGTGGACATTCAGTTGACGGTGGGCACCTTGGCCAGTATCCTGGGTATATCAGCGGTGGGACACCGATACTACAGTCCCCCCAGGAGTAAGCCTTAGGGACCTTTTATGAGCCTGGTGACACCGGACTTCATCTACGAGACCATCTGCGGTAGCAGTAACCGCCTGAAGTCCGAGACGTCCTTCTACCCTGAGGTTCGTCTATTTGCCCTGTTGGTCCAGTTCAACCTGCTCCCCAGAGGAGGTCATCGGAACCAGGTGGGTTTCATGGTGGCTTTCATTGCATTGTGCATTTTCACGGCCGCAGAGGGAGGTGGCGAGCACTTGTGCCTCCCCTACATTATTCTCAGGACGATGGAGCACCATACTTCCCACCTAGAGGATGGAGGATTCCCTTATGGCAAGATCCTCACTAGGATCTTCGAATTCTTCGGGGTGGATCTGAGCGGTGAGGAGGGGAAGACTCCGGCTGATAGGTTCGACCGGAGAAACCTCCTGAGGATGGGTCTCCAGACCCTCATGGATTCACCTCCGAGATCAGAAGCTTAGAGAGGTAGGGGTAGGAGGGCTGCCCCTATGGAGGATGTCCCCATGGAAGAAGAGTCCAGTGAGGAGGATGAGGACTACGTTCCTCAGGACGAGGAGGAGGATCTGATGGGTGGTGGCATCCCTAAGGAGGCGCCTCAGGAGTCGAGAGGTCCTGGCCCTAGTTCTTCCAGAGCTGCAGCCTCACCACATAGAGCCCCACCACCTGGGAGTGGTGCCTACGACTTCGAGGGTATGACGTCCTCCATGCGGGCCTTGCAGGATGGCCAGGTTCAGCTACTGAGGCGGCTGGACGAGATTGTCTCTAGGGAGGAACGCATTCTGGAGAGGCAGACCACCTTGGAGGATTCCTTCCTCCGGCTGGGTCAGGACTTAGACACAATGGCCAACGCTATCTCAGCAAATTTTGGTCGGCTTCAGAGGGAGGTACGGCTGGTGAACGCGAGGTTCGATTATTACGATCACCGCCTCAACGTCAACTCTAGGCCTCCGGTGAACGTGGTGATCATCGACGACGATGACGACGACCAGTGAGGGCTTGGCTCACCCACACCAGTTGTTTACCTGTTTTCTCTTTTTATAGACCTTATTGTATATTTCATTTCTTATCATTCCTTGTATTTACGCTGTAACTGGATTCATTTATGGAATGATATATTTTTGGATAGTGGATTTTTGTGGTGAATTCATATGTGGAGTACTTGTGTGGTTTTGTTATGATGTATTTTGCTATATGTGCTCTTTGTTATATTTATTATCTGTCGTTTATCAGGTATTTGTGTAAAATTTTTGGAAATCCCATTTTACGCCGTTATGCTGCCAAAATTTCGTCAAACTAGTACTTTATAGGTTATAGTACCAACCTAATTACCTTTTATCTATACTCACGCATGCCATGAATGCAACATATAATGCAATCCCTTTTTATACTTTCTTTCTTTGGCTTTTAATCTTTAAAGCTTTTATATTAACCCAACCCCATTTCCCTATTATAGAGTCTACGGGATTCTAATGGTATGCTGTGAGTGGAGCAGAGCATCACGCTCTGATACCACCGTTTGTCACACCCCGTTCACACTGAACCGGGGCGGTGACCGAGTTAACACCGATTAACCCAAACCTGCCAGGATCATCAGATACTGTATTCCACCACAGCATATGCACAACTAACATAAGTTCATCAGATCAGCGGAAGACTAAGTTTTACCTGTGAATAAATCCTATATACCTGATACCCGAATTGTGATAAAATAATTATATACATGTGGGCCCGAAGGCATGATAATTACACAATAAAAGTACAATTCATATATCAAGTATATACAGGAAATCATCAAAACAATCAGAGTACACAGCTCGGCTCGGTATCAAGGCTAGAGCTCAGCTCGGCATCAGAGGTGGAGCTCAGCACGGCCTCAAAGGTGGAGCTCAGCTCGGCCTCAGAACTGCTGTCCTGCAGCACAACTCTCGCACGAGCAGTCGGCGCTGTGCTCCAGCTCCTCAGGGGTCCACCAGTCCTCTTCAGGAAACTCGACTGTGGGACCCACCCCATGCTCCTCAGATGTATGACCTGCAAAATCATCTAAAAAGGGGTGTACACGTGGGATGAGCTCACTAGCTCAGTAAGTAGAAAGATGGACCACACACAACAGTCCACACATCACAACACATCATATGCACTACATGCCATGCTATACATTTTAAATCACATCCACCTAAGCAACATTACTAAGTCCTTGGTTTTAGTGCTACTACAACCATAGTGTGCGTATACTCCTGGTACGAGCCGCGAACTCCCTCCCGCGATACGCCCATAGGGCTATCGGAGAAGGCCCACCGTGAGTACTTGGAAAAGTAAAGACAATGCCATCCACCGGCTCTCAACAGAAATGTAAATGACTAAAAATAAAGGTGCTGACTCTAGCAATTTAAAAGCAGTACGATTGGCCCTCTTGAATGTACCACCGGGGTTGCCGACTGTCCTACATGACCCGTCGGGCGTTATGTCTAACCGCCACAGTGACCCGACGATCGCGACCACTGCTTCCCCCCAAATGATAACCCAACACCTTAACCCCTGTTGGGAAGGGTCGTAGCACGGGATGGTGAGAATCCTAATACCGCATGCTCCTATATGACATTAGTACGATTGCATAGTGCCTCCGTGTCCCATTCCATGGGCCACCAATGCACTCGTCTCCAAGCCGACTACGGCGTCTAGTCTATCAATGCAACATGCACAATGATGTCCACATTCAACATATAAACATCTCATTCAATTAGCAATTGGAAAGTAAACATAGCACATATGCACATCAATGTGAGAAATGACTAATCTACAAAGCATATTCATGATGGCATGACTAGACTAGATATAATTAAATGAATGCCAAACAATGCCTTGAAACAAGGGCAAACATCCTCTCCCCACTTACCTGTAGCGTACAAGGATTCTTGTTCGGTACGGGTGAGATCCGGTGCGAATCAGGAAGGATTTGGTGAACCTAACATAATTGAGGGAGATTAGTACTTCACCATTTTAAGATCAAAATTAATGCGATCCGATAATAAAATCATATTTAGAACGCTAAAAGAAGGTCACACGTCCGATTTGGGTTCGATCGGACATAAGGATCACCTTCGGGGCCACACGGGTGGGTCAGGCAGGTGGGTAGTCTGGCCCACCGGTCCTACCCACCGGTTGGGACCGACGGGTAGGAGCCCACCGATTGTACCCACCGGTTGGGCCAGGGGCCCCTGCTAGGACCGGCGGGTAGGGGCCCGCCGGTTGGGCCCGAAGGCCCCCCTGTCTTCTCAGGTGGGTACCCACAGGCGGGTAGGGGCCCACCGATTGTACCCACCGGTCTTGGCGGGAAACACCCTGTTTCTTCCCAACTTTCTCTATTCTTTGAGGATTCAAATGGGGCTTTTTCCCACCCATTCTTCACACCTTCAAGGTCCTATAGGATGGTTCTAACCTAGATCTAGGTTAGATTCAAGTGATGGGAAACCATCTTACCTTCTTTGCTCAAGAACGACTTCAAACCCTCCAAATCACTTCAAACTCACAATGCTTCTTCCACCTTGTCAATGTCTCTTCAAATCCTTCAAGATCAACACATAAATCATCTATTAAACCTTAGATTCATCATTTCAAAGGGGATCTACAAGATCTCAAGAAACCATACTCGAATCAAGGGTTTTAAAGCTTGGGTATGGTGAATGTTCACAAAACCCAACTTTGCTTACCTCTAACTGTAGATCTAGAGTTGAAGATCACTCTCCCGGCGCCGGAATGGGAAGATCAAGCTTTGACGCCGCTGAAATCCCTCTTTTCTTCCTCTTTCTTCTCTTCCTTTCTTCTTCCCTTTCTTTTCTCTCTCCTCTTTACTCTTCTCACCAACGTACGGGGGTCATAAATGAAAAGAAATAAAGTCATAAATGCTATATATATAATTCCTAATAAGTGAACAGTGCACATGGATGGGTCACTCAGGTGGGTGGGTGTACCCACCTGTCCTACCCACCTGAGGGCCAAACTTGGGATTTTGACCGGATTCGGGCCTCGGCGCGAACCCCACCCCTGGCATACGATGTAGTATACGTATATACCTTAAAATACGGATATAATACCTGCTTTATCCGTATATGGCCTTATGGTAGGTGCATGTACACGGCTTAGGTACTCCCGTCTCTTCTGGCACTGGCTCGGACTTGTCGGGCCAGCCGGTGTTTAAGGTCACCCGTGCCATCATAGCCCATAAGGAACCCGCTCTAATTCCCTCTGGCTCGGTTCCTGCATGGTTAAATCTGTTCAACCGCTTAATCAGACCGGGTTTAAAAAGTAGGGTATTACATTAGTAGTGGGGCGTAGCTATATTGGTGCAGATGATAGCAGTAGTACTTTACTCCATCAGTCTGTATTACTCCTTCCCTGTGCTTTATTTCCCTTGCTTTATTATGCATTATTCTTTCACATGCCAATGGGGACAATGTCATTTAAGTTGGGAAGTGGGTGAATTTTTTATTGAATGAACAATTTGAATATAAACTCTGGTATTGATTGCACAATTCTGCTTAATTTTTCTACTCTAAAGCTTTTAAGGTCTTTGCCAAGAGTTATAGCATGTGATTTTTAAGTTTGTTGATGTATTTAATAGTTAGTTAAACTTAGAACATTAATACTCTTCTATTTTAGTTAAATTTTTTTGCTTTGAATCTGAAATTGTCATTTTAGTGAATGTTTATGATGATCCTTGTATAATTATGCAAGCCTTATGTGTTGCAACTGTTTAAATCAAACAAAGACATCCTTTGAAGTAGCCGAGCCTCTGTGTCATAAACATGGAGTTTCGCGTAAAAAAAGTTGGATAGTTTGAGCAAAAATTTGAAAACTTTGATCTAATCTTAGCTTGGAGCCTATATGGGTTGAGTAAGTAAGTCAGAGGGGTGTTCTACACCTAGTTCCTTAAAGTCATCTAGCTTGAGAGCAACTGATCGAAAGCTCGCTACATAGCCCATTTAGAATGCTTAATAGGTCAGGACATTGCATGGATCAGAGTAATTGAAAAAAAAAAAAGAGAACATCATCATAGTTGCATGACAAAAGTGATGGCTTGTATAGCACTTGGACTTCATGACTTAACTACGATGGTTGATTTTGAGTGAAAGAATAAAAGTTGGCTAGACGGGACGAGAAAGTTTTTCTTTGTTTAACTTTGTGTTGAATCGTTGGCATATTTAGAATCCTTGTTATTGATTCATTGATGATGCTCTTACTTGCTCATGAGTTGTTAAGTTAAGCTAATTGCATGATAACCAAAGTAGTTTTTATTATCTTTCATTCGAGGACGAGCAAAAGTGCAAGTTGAGGAGTGTGATTGGATCACAATTATTCATACAATTAATATTCAATTGTTAATTTTAAGTTGAGTTTCATCAGTAATTTGACCACATATTGGGATAATCTTTGGTTGCAGGGTTTTCAAAAGGTATACATTGGTTTGATGTTAAATGGACGGATGTAGTTCAGTCTAGAAGCAAGGGCAAAGGATCAAGGGCAGAGTTAGAATTTCTAAGATAAGAAAAGAATATAAAATAAATAAATATAAAAAAGGGGGAAATTTAGGGAGAGAGAAGACCCCACGGTTCTCTCTCTCCCTATTTCACACGCCTATTTCCTCTCCCTTCCCTTATTTTCTCTCTCCTTGTACAAATTAGAATAGGAGTGCCTCTCCTACTTTACCTAAAACATCTCCCCTATTTTCTCTCTTCTGTTTCTCTAGTCTCTCCCTCTCTTTTCTCTCATACACGATTCTTTCCCCTTCATTGAACCCATCTCTCTTTCCTACTATCCCTTAAAATCCTTACCTATTTTATCTCTCCATTCCATATCTCTCTTGCTAGGATTCCCCTATCTCTTTTCCTTTTCTTACTTGGATCTCTATCTCTTACCTATTTTTCTCCCCTGCCATGGTTTCTCTCTCCCACCAATCTGCCTTTAGTTTAGCCGATCTCTCTCTCTCTCTCTTCTCCTATTTTTCCTCACATCTCTCATGAATCTTTACCTCTCCCTAATCTCCTATCTCTTCTACAATTCCTCTTTTCTCGCCCCTTCTCTCCCTATTGCACACGTTCTCTTCTCCCTCTCCTACTTTCTCTCATGTTTTTCTCTCTCCTTGTCCTAGCCATCTCCTAAATACCCTCATCTAGCTGATCTCTATCACTTTCTCTTTCCTAATCCCACACAATCTCTACCATTCCACGCACTATTCTCTCTCTTCCCTTTTCCTCTCCTAACCGAATTAGTTGTCTACCATCTCACACGCGCCTCTCTCCCTCATAATGTCCTTTACCACGGTATCCCTATTTTGTCTCCCCATATTGGCTAGCATGCACCCTTATATATATCCGATCCCTCATTCTTCTAAACGGGCCCCATCTCTCACACACCAGGGTTCCCTCTCCCTCTTGGAACTAGCTATACATACTCATTCTCTAGGACAGGATTTGGAGGGACAACATTGCATATGGAGGATTACCATTGCGCCAAGGGTTCATCACCATTATCATTATTGCTGCCATTCATTCATTAGCACTATGAGCGGCTAAGTTTTTTTCTATCTTTAAGTTTAGATGAAGTTTTGGTTCATCGTTATTTAATTTCTGGTTTAAGTTCATACTTGATTGTTTGATGTTAAAGACCCCTCCCATTGTGGATGATTTTGAATTGATAAATTAATTTAGGATATTTGTTTCTGTGATTCAATTATTCTATTCAAACAATAGTATTTCATGTGATTTTTGATATACACTAATGATAGCCTTTAACCAATCAAGCTAAGCGTGTTAAGCAAAAGCGATAGATGATAGTGCTTGACAGGATAGGTTATGCTTAGTGTAGTCAAAAATTGTGTTTTTATAGTTGCATTGGAACTTGTAGTTTCAGTGAATCGAAATATGAACCGAAAATTGGTAATAATATCAAAACGGATTCGAGACCTAGGGATAGCTTCTTCTCATTAATTCTTATTCTTGTTAATTGGTTTATTTAGTTTAAATTTAAATTCTGAATTTTACAAAATTCATTTTCAAAAACAACGTTCACCTCAATTTTAGTAGATTTAGCCTTCTAGTTTTATGTGGGTTCGACCCCTTTCTTACCACTACCTCATAGTTTAGTTAGGGTTTATTTTGATTCGTTCATGAAAGTGATCAATTAGACCCGTGCAAAGATCCTTGATAAAGAAGCCCCACGAAAAGAATTCAACAAATACATTGTTCTCTTTTGTAAGATTGGAAATGGAAACCAATGGCTTAGCAATATGGGGTACTAGCAAAACATCTTTAAGAGTCAATTGTTTACTGGAAGTAGAGATTAGGAAGTTACCAATTCCGGATATTGGAATAGTCTTACCATCTCCAACCGAAACTTGATCAGTTCCTATGTAAGGAATATTCTGTTGCAAGGCAGATTGATCAAATGTCATGTGTGATTTAGCTCCTATGTTAGCGATTCACTGACTTTCCAATGATTGTGATGCATAAGGCTGTGCTGGAATGAATGAAGAATTATTTGGCATTTGTGCATGGAGTCCAGCAAATGGAGGAGCTGTGTTTGCACTATTTCAATTCTAAGAGTATCGAAAATAGCACTTGTTTGCAGCGTGTCCTTGTTTTGCACAAACTTTGCACTTGATAGATGAAGTGGTGTTGGGGTTAGGTGGACGAAAGGCTGGTCGGTTAGGGAACCGAGGCTATTGGTATTGAGTATTGGAGTTTTGAGTAGGGCGGAATGGTGGGGGTTTAGGAAATGGTGGTGGAAATGGGGTTGGAGAACGGTTCTTTGGTTTTGGGTATGGGGATGGTGAGTAAGGGAATTGAGGTTTTGTATTTGTGTATAAGGCTGTTTGAGATTGGGTATCAGGTAAAGGACTGGTTTGTGGGTTATATCCGCGTTTTAGCCTTTGTTCATGGGTGAGAAATTTGGCTCGAAGTTCATTAAAGGTAATGGGTTGGGTCATGTTCTCAATGGTAATAATAAATTGGGCGTATTCTGAACCAAGGCCATTTAGGGTGTAACCAACAAGATCTGGATCGGGTACCTTTTCATCAATTGCGGCCAAAGAATCAACTAAAGCTTTGAGTCGATGGCGGTAGTCAGTGATGGTGAATGAGCCTTTGGTAATGGTTTGCAATTTAGAATGGAGGTAAGACTTACGTGCCATGGACTGCTGCTTAAAGAGAGAGGCAAGGGCATCCCATGCTGCCTTTGCGGTTTTGACTCCATGCATATGGGATGACAACGATTGGTGAAGAGTTGCATTTATACATGCTCTCACAAAGTGATCAGTTTTGAACCAGAGACGGTATTCTGGATTTGGTGTTGGAGGTGTTGTTGATGATGTTTGAGCTGGTGCTTCAATTGTCCCATCGACATGGCCAAGGAGATCACTGCTAATAAATATTGATTCAAGTTGATCACGCCAGAGTAGATAGTTATCGCCATCGAGTTCGAGTTTGACGGCCACAAGGTTTGGGAGATTGGTTATTGGGAAGGGGCTGGAAGAGGAAGAAGTAGAAGAAGAAGCTATTCGTTTAGTGTTAATAGTGAACCTAAAAGACTGATACCGTGAAGGAACAAGTATCGTTTTTGAATTTTAATTCCCTGTTTTTGTATTGGCTTTCATTGATTATATAGGAGTAGGATGTTACACGTTTTGTGGGGTTGTTACAAAAAATATCAGGAATAATATACAGGGCTGTTGTGTACAACGTATATCCTTGAGAATCGTTTGAAATTGTTGTGTGCAACTGAAACTCTGAGAAGACTCTTCAAACTTATTCAAAACTTGAGACTCTCAGTTATTTATATATATATATATATATATATATATATATATATGAGAGAGGGATAGGTATACTAGCAGGTCACCTAGGAATTAGGTATACTAGCACAATTTTAACCATAGCAGACTACAGAAACAATAACTGGGTTCATGAAAATGTTCAAAATATCAAGATTAAAAAAAAAAAAGAAAAAAGAATGAACTGGGAATGAATCGTTTTGAGACAAAAATACAAATGCAAAATTTTAATAGAAAATTTATTCTCCCCCAAACACTTCTTCTGAAAATTCAGACTTCCTCTGCGTGATTTGAGTGAGACTCCATGAGGCTTTGCTTCATGATAAACTAAGATAGAAATTTCATTTATCAAAGGAAGAGTTGATGATGGAAAAAAATGTGGGAAGAACCGAAGGGAAAGCAAGAAGTGGAATAAGGTATGGATTTCAGATCCAAGAACAGGATTGTCTTCTCGAATGGAATTCTGGGCAGTTTTTCCAGCGCAAGAGACCTGCATTGAAAAAAGTGAAGATGGGTGAGGAACAAAGCAAACAAAGGCAAATAAAAAATCAAGAAGCAAACTAAAGTACTAAGTAATGATCCCTTTTTTCTCTTTCTTTGTTCTTACATTCAAGGATGAGAGGAAGAAGATGATGAAAAAGAACAGAGGAAGACTCATAAGTGTTTGTGATATCTACATTTTATTTTCTCAATCTCTTGCTTTCCGTGGGTTTGATTCAAAGAGAGATACAATTACAAATTTAAAATAAGAAACAAGAAATATAATCAAGGCAATTATGGTTGCCATTAATAGAAACTAAGAGTTGCAGACACTGAACTCATCTGTTTTTAATCTATAAATCCGTGGTTGGATTTAGAAAGATTACAGAAAAAGTAATCTCTTCCTTTTGGATTCTTAGACGGGTGTGAAATCCCTCTCAATTGCACGGCAGACGGGGGCATGTAGGAGGAGAGAGACAGCGATGGAGATTGACGAATTTGTATAATGGAAGGGGAGCTGGAGAAAGGTAGAAAAATGAGTTGTAGAGTGGCGGTATTGGGAAGGTTATGTAAGGTAATATTTATGAACGGATGAGATTTTTTCTATTTCATCTAATGGTCTGTAGATACTAGCATACCTATATATATATATATATATATATGGAGAGAGAGAGAGAGAGAGAGAGAGAGAGAAATGTTACCACGCAAAGCCTTACATATGTCAACCATTTGGGTTTGTGGGTATCGATAACATTAAGTGATTCGTACCATGTCATTAGAAGATGCAAAAAGTTTTTCCAACTTAGAGGGTACTCAACGATCCTCAACCCAAATTGGTCTCGAGCCTTGAATTGGTTAGAACATCTTTAGTAGGGGTACCAAAAATGAGATCAATGGAGTAAAATCAACTATTAGGATTGAAACTGGAAAAAATAGATAAAAACTGAAGCTCATAATACCCACAAAATTCAATATTTTTCCCTTTTTATATATGAAAAAAGAGACCATATTGCTAAGAGATTGTTAAGAGAGACCAATGTCAGTCTATCAATTTCAATTTGATTTTTTTTAGAAAAAATATTTTATAGGCTTGATATATGCGAAAACAGGAAAATAAATAAATAAATAATCGAACCAACTAATATTTTATTGGCCTGACATCCCTAATTTTTGCCTGGGTCAAAAAGACCCACTAATATATTTGATGCCACAAATCAAATATGAGGCTCAATTTATGTTTTTAATTATTTTATTTTGCATTTGAAAAAAATGTTTTCCTATTCAAAATTTTTTAAAAGTAAGGTACATTTGTCAAGGAACTTTTATTATATATATATATATATTTTTTTTTTTTTTTTTTTTTTGTGATTTTGCCAAGATTTCTATTTTGGTAGCAAAAGAAAACTTCACCATTTCTAAGGTGAATTTCTTAGAATGGTGAAGTTTTCTTTTGTTGCAAAAAAAATAATCTTGCGAAAAACACAAAAAATTAAAAGAAAATGCAAAAACTTTTCTTTTCTTTTCTTTTCTTTTCTTCTCTTCTAATGGTTGTCAAACATATAAATTTTTCTATTTTCTTCCCATTTCATTTCTTTTCTATTCTTTTCTTTTTAAAAATAATCTTGCAAAAAACACAAGAAAACAAAAGAAAATACAAAAACTTTTCTTTTCTTTTCTTCAGCCAAAATACATACTTTTTCTATTTTCCTCCCATCTCATTTCTTTTTTTTTTTTTTTTTGGTAGCTAAGAGAAGAAAAGAATTGGTTTAAGAATTTCTCTTTGTGTTAGCATGCCCTGATCAAAGAGAATATTCAGTTTTTGAATTTCAAAACTCTCTTTGGGAATTGTGAAGTTTTCTTTTGCTTTAAAAAAAAATTCTTACAAAAAACATAAGAAAATACAAAAACGTTTTTTCTAATGGTAACCAAACGTACATACATTTTTTATTTTCTCACCATTTTATTTCTTTTATTTTTTATTTTTTTTCTTTTCTTCTCTTGACTAAAAATAATCTTTCCAAAAAACAAAAAAAAACAAAAGAAAATACAAAAACTTTTCTTTTCTTTTCTTTTCTTTTTTTCTCTTCTAATGGTAATCAAACATACATATTTTTTCTATTTTCTTTCCATTTCATTTCTTTGCTATTATTATTTTTTTTTCTTTCCATGACTATCGAACACAGCCTTAAAATTCAAAAAAAGAATCTTCTCTTGAGCCAAGATAGAACAACACAAAGAAAATTTCTTAAACTAAGAGAAACTACAATTTTTGTTCCTTTCTGTTGTCCTCTTCTCCTCTTCTCCTCTTCTCCTCTTCTCTTGACTACCAAAACACAAAAAGAAAAGACGAAGGCTTTATCCATTACTGTTTGGAGAGGGGCTTGGTTCGTTTGACCAGGTTTGAGTGAGCTTCTAGAGATTTAGTTAGGGCTTAGCATGTAATGGCTTCTTTTGCTTCTTATCTTATGGATGGCATATTCTGTCATTGATTGAACTGCTGATGTGATAGATTGTCAATCTGTAACATGAACATTAACATGAACATTATTCAAAGGAGCTCTTCTTCAGTCAACTTCATGTGATAGATTGTCCATCTATAACATGCAAGGAGTTCTTCTGTCAGCTTCATCTCTAATCTTTATTTCTATTCTTTCTTTTCTTGTTTAGTTTTGCTTTGTATAAATTCGTTTCTTTAACTCTGTTTAGTAGTTAGTCAAGTAAGAAAAAAAAAAAAAAGGTACAAAAATTATATTTTTTTTATTTAAAAAATTCTCTTTGTGTGAGAGAAGCTTTATTTTTTTTAATTTCAAAATTTACTTTAAAAATTGTGAAGTTTTCTTTCATTGCAAAAAATCGTTTTTTACCAAAACACAAGAAAACAAAAGAAAATATAAAAAAAAATTTCTTTTCTTCTCTTTTGATAGCCAAACATACATACTTTTTCTATTTTCTTCCTATTTCATTTCTTTTCTATTCTTTTCTTTCCTTTTCGTTTCTTTTCTTGGCTACCAAACACAGCCTTACTCATGATTCACCCTTCGTATTTTATTTTTTAAGATAAGCTTATGTCCTCTTGTCTCTTGTGGTCAGTCAAAGAGTGAGGTGGTGAGGGAAGAGAGGAGGGAGGGGCAAAACTATCAAAAGGTGTCTGTAAGTGAGGGAGAGACATTATTTTTCAGTAGCTTTGTACAGCAATATTTAAAATTGTATCCCAACTTAATGGTGTTGACTACATGAAAATTCCAAGTTAGATCGAACATGAGCATCCATATAAAAAAAGATTGATTGGTTAGAGCTAATTATAATAAGCGACAGCTGTCAACTTGATGCACTATCACAAATCAACCATAGACTTAAAACGAAAGATTATAAGAAAGTACCGACTATCTACCCGACGTATCATATAACTCTGTCAAGCCAAAACGTCCTACATGCATTACATCCACCACAAAATCCATCACCCAACCTACTTTTATGTAAAGAGTAAGATAAACATAAAAATAACAACTCGAACATACCAACTTCACGTTGAAAACTATGTAATCAACACACAACTCGGCATTAAAAACTAGATAAGCAATCCCCAACTCGAACTAGAGGTATTTGTGAATAACGGTTTAATGCATCCGCATAAAGCCCACCATCACAAGTAAAAAAATTGCAATTCACATGCATTACGTCGACCATCAAAACAATCCACCACCAAACCTACCATAATGTAATAAAGATTTGATAGAAGAAGCTCGATAACCTCATCAAGCACGATAGTATTTTTATAATACATAATTTTACTTTGAGCAAGGAAATTTGGTAACAAAAAAATATTGAATAGATAATTTTGTAAACTGAAACTTAATTTAAAGCAATCCTGTGATTTTCCCTTTTTCTTTTCATAGGTTTTTTAGATGGATAAGTTGGTGCTTGAGTCTTGGTTGGGTAACTTGCCTATTTCAATCAGTTGGGTTTGGCAACATAAGTGTTTAGTGCTGTTACTCAAAGATGCAGAAGGTTTTCCAACTCAGATGAGAACTAATTGATTCTCAGCTTTAAGTTGGTCTGGACGGTTGATTTTATTTGATCATCTTTCTAAGTGGCGTAAAAAATAAGATCTTTTTTTTTTTTTTGGATT